>NC_058507.1:14664214-14965047 GCF_020382885.2 Scatophagus argus
AAAGTGCAGGGAATATTTTTCAGAGTAGCTTCCTGATATGATATCTTATTATAAATGTCCCTCTGTGGTGCTCTTTTACAACTAATCACTGACAGTGAGCTGATCAAAGGCTTCACATTTGCTGCTGTAAAAAGATGGAGATGCTGATGGGCAGGTACTTCTTGTGAATAGTCCTCTGCAAGAAGGCAGTGACTGTTTTGGAAGACACTGAAGTAAAGGTTAGTGATGGCCAACACGGCTGAACAGACAGAGAAAAGAGAAAACTCAACTTTACCAACAGAAAATACAAGAAAAAGATGCACCGACGACAAACAGTTTGATTTTCCAAGAGATCTCTGAGAGCAGCACTGAAACATCAGTCCAAGGAACATGTTCAAAAAAGAAAAAGAAAGAAGGAAAAAACATTCACAGGCTACTGCCTTGGTGTGTGTTTTAGCTTGTTATTAAAGTATTCTGGATATATGGCTTCATGTCTGTTTGTGTGTGTCTTGTGTGTTTCCAAGAGATCAGCACCAGCCTCCTGCCCAGACCAATCAATAGCTTGTTACTGCAGCCTAATGTCTTCCACTGAGAGAGCTGACACACACACACAGACAAACACGCACATGCAGATGAACACCTAAACAAAATATTTAACCAAACACATATCAACATGTGACAAGAAATACACTTGTAATCAAAAAGGGGAACAGACATAAGTTTAACATATAAAAACAACGATGTGTTTTCTGACGGTTCCATTTCCTTATGAAACACGGTAATTTCAGCTTTATGGTCTCAACTCAGTCAGACAAGACCAGAGAAAATGAAAGCCAATAAGTGGGCAAGTAGTCAAAAGAGCAGTGCTGAGACCAGACATCCAAACCTTAAGATATACAGACAGAATTGCTATGTATGTTGAGGGAAGTTAGAGTGAGTCCATAACAGCAGACGCTGAGCGATTGCTGCTGCTCTGACTGGACTTTCAAGTTTATTTCTTCACAGTAAACAAGGTGAAGTCAGTCTTCGTCTGCAGCAGCTGTCAAACACTCACTGCAAAATGAAGACTTACAGCAGAAAAGACAAAACTGAGTGGGTTTTTGAAGGAGCAGTGATTACCACAGATATGCCTCAACGTTTCATCAATCAGCACATATAGAATCAAAGGAAAGGGGCTTTTCTAAAGATACTTTTCAGCGGACAGCCTCTGCAGCAGCGTAAAATGCATGCTACCAACATGATGTCAGACAGGGAAAACAAAGAAAACGGGAAGACAGTCTTCACCACATACATCAAATTTAATCACGTCAACTAGAACTCATATATGAGGATTCTGTCCTGCTCTATGTGAACATTTAACAATAACAGCTCTTCAGCTGAATCCAGCGCCCTTTGACCTCCCCCTGCAGCCACTCTTGGGGATCGGCAGTGTGCTAGCGGGTTAGCATAAATACAGCAGAAATGCACACACACACGCAGGCACAAAGGCACAATTCAGCCACACATCCAATTCCATTTCTACCTCCGCTTCTGCACACACACACACACACACATAACAGCAAAGCATCCTTTTGTTCAAGCCTTTGTTTTGCTGTTTCTACTTTTTCCCTGGCTGAGGGTTTGAAAGTGATTACCGATGCGGTCCACTTCATTAGCATGAGAACAAAAACAGCGTGGGGAACACATTATCACTTCACAGAGGAAGACAGAGAGCTGTCTGCCCGTTTGTTTACACCATCGCGTTTGGACATTTTCTACCAGTGCCGCCGCCGTCGTCTCACGAGGACGGAGTTTTCTGCGGGAGGAAGCGGCAGAGCCGGGAGGGGCGGGAGGAAGAAAACACCAGCGGATAAAGAGGCAGACATAGAAAGAGGTATAATACTCAGATATATGTGATGCAAAACCAAGCAAGTATCAGTCAGGGTGTACACAAACAGAGAATATTCGGATGCACGTAACCAAAGGATGTTCTCGTCTACTGTTCCTTTCACTTTCTGTATGGTTCAAACGTGTTTATCGTGTCATCAGGTTTGCAGCATAAAGTTTTAGGGAAAAACACAAGCCAAACAAACTGACCAATCATACAGTCTACAGGTTGTATCACTGTAGCTGCCTTAGGCCAGATGTGTAGTTACATCTTTAAGGAGGTGATAGTGTATAAGCTACAATGAAGTGCATAGGCTCGGTAGCCAGATTTTAACCCCAAAATGCAGAACAACAAATCCAGGGTCACTTTCAACTGGATTACAGGGACAAAGCCGCAAGTACCATCCCTATTTATGTATCCAGAGCAAGGCCATCCTTCCAGTTTATCATTGTTTTCTCTAAAGACATGTTAAATGTCCTACAGACATCAATACAGAAGCAAAAACCAAACAGGATTATTACACATTTTACCAAGCAAGCAATGATCAGCTCAATCCTTTTAAAATCTTGAGTGTTTTTTCCCCTCACAACTCCCTTGTCATCCTCTCATAATGTATGCAAATTAATACAGGCAACGTCAAATTGCAGGGCAATGGAACTCCGGCTTTTTCATTGATTACTTTACATTAATTGTGCGTGTGTGTTATGTACTACTTCCCTTACATGTCACGCTTTAAATGCTCTCAGCTGGCAAGCCATAACTTTGAAGATTACTGTATTGTCCATATTAGAATTATAAAAGATTAGTAACTATAGTAGACATTGGAGTTTCGCTTCAAAGAAAATATTTAACACAGGTACACCGAGCACAGAGCACAATGTTCATGGTGCAGGATTTCTTAGCTTGTGAGGTCGCAAGCTCTCACTGTTTGCACTGTATGAAGAGATACAGTACAATAGTAGAGAGTACAACCTCTATGATAGGATGTCATTCTCACAATTTTTCACATTTTCCGGTGAAATATAGTAAAATGAAATCATTTCTTGTTTTGCTAGAGGCCCTCTAGAGCCATATCAAGGCCGCATGGGAAAACCTCCACCACGCTATGAGAACATTGACCTTGTAAACTTCCATTTTAAGCATTAATCCTTCTTCATCCTTCCCTCTCTCCTTTCTCTCTTTCCTCAGCTTGCTGCCTGCAGGGAGGTGTGCAAGCAGAGAGGAGAGAAATATAGTGCAAACAAGAATGTAGCGCTCCAGAAAAAGCTATTTGGAGCTGGTTGACCCCAGGGTCAGCTGGCTGGCTGGCTTCCTGGTTAAAGGGGATTGGTGGGAAATGGCAGGCAGCTTCGGTTAGCCAATCACAATTGCGAAGTGGAAATCGATGAGGTTCCACGGAAAATGTCAGCCAGGGCTGACCTTTTGGAGATTACAGCCTCCTGAGTCAGAGAGGAGAAGAGGAGGAGGAGGACAGGAAATAAGAGGGGGTGAGGTCGAAAGGAAAGAAGAGATCAGGATGAAAGTGAGAAATAAAAAGCAGAGGAGGAAACACTAGAAAGTGACAGGGATGAGACTGAGAGAAAAAAGGGAGAAGCGGGATATAGAGGTATAAAGGTACAGAAGGCACATTTAGTGCTATTTTTGACATTTATTTTAATTTAATTTCAGAATTGACTTATTTAAAATACTAGCTTATATCTTTCTAGCATTACAAGGATTTATTTAGTGTAAAGGAACAAGTCTGAGAGCATTTGTCTACAGCCAACTCACATTTGGTTGTGCTGTGATAGTGAGGGACGAAACAACTAATACAATAACTGTTGTGATTTCAAGTGGTAACTGGATTACAGAAAGTGATGTGGAAGCACCTTTAAGTAATGATTCAGGACTTTCATTGTCTGTCTCCGGCAGTAATTCTCTATTTTGATGCCAAGCAACAGCACTCCCCCAACCCCATGCAATCATTTCAGAGATGGTAGGAACAAGGAAGCAGGGAGGAAGAGAAAGATGAGGTGACCTTTACTGTCTCCTGCCCTTCGTCGTCTTACACCAGCCTCTGTGGGACCCAGGAGGAGTGACTTAGAAAGACAGAAAGAGCGGACACACACACTCACACTCTACATCTGGTGAAGATGTGAATATTTCTTCTTCTTGCAGTCCAAATGTCTCTTTTCTCAGTAGTCTGGATATTCTCTTTATTTCCCAAGATCTTTAAAACCCAGTGCTTCTTACATCATTTCCTTGCAAATGTCATTCCACCCTTCCAAACTTACTTGATATATTTTTCCTTCCTTACTTTAATAATTCCTCCCTTTGATGGCCTAGAAAAACATGTTTACTTTGTTGTTCCTTCCTTCCTTCTTTTTTCTCCCTGTCATCCTTTTCTTTGTCCTTTCATTTTCTCTGGTCTTGTCTGAGTCGAAATACAAAGTGCGGGAGACATTAATCATGTTTGATTATCCTGAGCAAAAGTCAACTGTGAATATCAGATATTGAGCGCTAATCTGAAGCTGTCAACCGCTACCAGTGGGTGACCTTTAGGTCAAATTCTCCAATAGGATCCCCAGAGTCCTTGTGTGTGTGTACAAATATACATAATGTCTGCAAACAAGCTCAAATTCATATGCATGCACTTCACAAAATTAAAAAAGATATAAAGTATACAGACTTCCACAATAGACAAAAAATGTTCCACTTTAGCTTGAAGTGGGAGGTGATGAGTGTTCTTTGATTAAAAAATTCCCCTGTGGAAAATGGAGCACTATTTGAAGGTTCCCATCTCACCTGCAACTATTCTGATCTGAATAGGAACAACAAGGTGAAAGGTCAAAGAGGCCAGGATCAGAGCTCTTCTGTCTCTCTCAAGCACCACCACATATCCGTGTCCCTCCTGAGTGCATTCGCTCCTTCCCTCCTCCTTTGGTCACCTCCTACATCCCTCAGTCGACCTTGTATCACCCTCTCTCTCCCTGCACCTTCCCCTCTGTTCTGTCCCAGGTTGTTTTTAATTGTGAAGGGAGGGTGATGGGAGAAGGACGAGTGCTCCTCTAAGCCTGGATGCTCTTTGATGGGGAAGGCCTGGATGGGATGGGGTGGGGGAGGGGTGCAGCAGTGGGTCTTTCTCTCTTTCTCCCTCTTTCCATCTCAAACCCTGCTGTCATTCCTAATGTACACACACCAGCACACACACGCACAAGCAGGCGTTTTGCTTTGAACTGAGTGCTGCAGTGCGTTCAAAGCAAAGACGAAGGCAAAAATATGGGGGTGGTGAAGGGAGAGAGAAGGACACTTCAAGGTGAATTTGATTTCCACATCATTTTAACCCACACATGCACACACATTTATAAACAAACGCGCTACCCAAGCCTAGCCAGGAAGTAAGCACGTTTGCTGAGTTACCTCCAAGCAGCCACACACACACACACACACACACACACACACATATATATATATATATATATGTGTGTGTGTATGTCTGTGTGTGTGTGTGTGTGTGTAATACATACAGTGGCTGACATACACTTCAGCAGTTCAACAGTTCAGTTGTGTGTCTGTATTTGTGTAAGCACACACATTACAATCTGTGTCTTATACATATTTATGAATTCTGTTCATAACAGAGGATCACCTTTAAACTTCTCCCTATTCCAAACTATCTGTTTGTATGTGCATGTGTGTGTGAGTGTGTGTGTGTGTGTGTGTTTACAGAATATGCATATGAGTATGTAGGAGCAGAATGACTCATGCAAAGTTGAACTGAACAGTGCAGAGTCCCACATTTGCTGGACAAAACATTACATCAACAATACATTTGGAGCAACCATTGCACAGCAGAAACTGCTATAACCCTGAGTGAGTGTGAGTGTGTGTGTGTGTGTTGCAAAAGTGTCCAACCAATTAAAGCAATCAAGTCAAGAGCAAACCACCCACTGTGCTGCATACTGATAAGACTGGGAGTGCAACATGGAGACCTGGGCCACAGTGCCAAACTACTCTGACCCCTGTGTCCACTTCTTCCACCAACGCCAACCAAAACCATGGCGTAAACACTTTACACCACTTAGCTCTGCCGCAGTCCACACACACACATGCTGGATGCAAACACCAGCTTGACAGTATGACAAATATTGCCTCCCATCCAGAACGAATGAGGTAAATCCAAAAAAAAAAAAAAAAAAGGAAGAAGAAGAAGAAGCAGCAAAAAAAAAAGAAGAATCAACGGCTCATTAGAAAGATAAAAACCTCCCAAAGCCCTGAGGGTGAAAGGGAAGGGGGCGGAAACAAGAAATGAAGAAGAAGAGAGAGAAAAAGACTTGAGAGACGACAAATCATAACAGCTGTAACTCAATTCGGAGGCCCAGTTAGAGACAGCTTTCTTCATCTCTCTGTGCCTCTCTCGCTTCATCTTTTTATTCCTCCATCTTTCTCTGTATCTCTTTTCTTATCCTGGCTCATTGGTAATTTTTTCCCACCAACCAATAAGGCATTATGTGGCAGCAATATGGCTGCTAATGGATGAACCGACCTGGGAGGAAGCGCATGGCACGCCATTAGCCAAACTGCTATGCAAAGCCACCACAAGACTTTTAAAATTACGGCAACTAAGTGTGTGCATAGCTTTGACATAAACATACAACACAAAGAAGTTATGCAAAGTCTTAAAGCAGCTACGGTCAATGTTTTTGTGTGTCATGTGATCCAATGGATCCAATGGATCACATGGCTGCTTGCAGAGCAGAGAGGACTGTCCTGACTCTGCAGTCCCCCTCAGCTCTACAGACCTCAACAGCATTTGTTAGATCACTGCTTGGTTTTCTGGCCTGCAACTTTACTATCGGGGTTGACTCTTACTGATGTCTGCTGCAGCAGAAACAAGAAAAAACAAAAAAACTGTTGCCAAAAAATCTGTTACTGCAAGATTAAATTTGACAAAATATAACTGTTCAAGTCGAGTCTAAGTACATCGGATTTTTAGCTGTGCGTGGTGTTTTAGACTGTATTGAAAGAAGCACACACAGGCTTTCACACACATGCACGTCACATGGGTGACAGCACCTAACAAATTTTTTAAAGTCTTCATCGCATTATTGTGGTACAGCATGAACATTTTAGGTTAACAAAAATGTTTTTTTTACTAGATTCCCTCTCTTCAACTAAGTTGTACAGATACATTCACACTCAGACAAACATACCTTTAAAGAGAATCTCAATGGACTCTGTATCCCCAAAAAAGGTCAACTTGTCTGTTTAAGATGGAGTGCTGCACAGTTTTAAATATTCCCACTAGATTTTGTGGGTGATGTTGGCTCAGGGGGGTCTTAAAACACTATGAAATAATTAAAACAATTAAAATGTACTCAGTTCATAGAGAAACAACAATTAAAACTTAATAAGAATCAGTTAAAACAACCAAACCTTACTCTTAGAAATATTTCTAGAATTAGAGCTCATAAAGAATCGATTAAAAACAAGATGTTTTCTCTGAACAGAAGGGATAATGTTTCTTTATTTCTATGGTTATACATCCATCTAGAGATGGGAGTTTTATTTCAGCAAACAAAAGGACACACACACACACAAATACACACACAACACCATGGAAGGCAGGTTTTTCATGCATTGGAGGTCACAGGTAGCTGTTATGTGAGGATACACTATTGGCGGACGTACACACATATACACATAGAAAGAGAGGCTGAGAGAAAGGCAGAGAGGGAGGATTTGTTTAATCGTTTGGCCAACACTGACAGATGGTCGTACACTTCCAAAAGAGCAGTGTGTCTGGGAAAACGGGCCATCAGTGACCCTCGCAGTGTGTGTCTCTGTGTGTGTGCTGTTATGCTTGTATGACAGTGTTACAAAAGCAAATATTGCACAAGTATTGTTCCAGTCCCATTGCATCCCACTGCCAAGCCCTGATAGTAATCAGGCTGGCAGGACAGTAAACAGCAGAAGAGGAAGAACAACAGGCATCAGTCAGGGCTGGATGCCACGAGGAGAAAACCCCTCCACACCTCAATGCCTCCTTCCTTCCTTCCCTGCTTCCTTCCCAGCCAAAACCCTTCTCCCCCTGCCTCCCTCGTTCTGTCTCTTTCTTCATCTGTTCCCTTTCTGACTCCCTGGATCACCTTCCAGACACTGAAGCCTTTTCCTTTCTTCCCACGCTATTTTTCCATCTTGCGCCCCCCCTAAATTCATTCCTAACAGTGAAGCAACCAGGTCTTTAACACAGGAAACTTGGCCAAGCAAAGATGGGCCCACACACAATAACCGACATACGCTCATGCATGGGGAAATAAAGTAAACACTGAACATATCATGCACACAAACACTTTGAAACATGAGCAATTAACACACTGTTGAATTAGTCTTTACATGAGAGGAGAGCTCAATTACATACAAACACAAGGGCAACTATAAAGCACTTTGGCTCATGCTCACACACACACACACACACACACTCACAGACACATACACTCTGGCGTCGGTCCAGACTGTGTCTATAAAGCCCTGAGCACCATATCGACAACTGTAATAACTGTGGCTGGCAGGAGAGAGCAGATTACAGCAGCAATCATAGGCCCTGCACACACAAATACACGTCTTCTGTCTCGCTATAGGAGTCCTGTTTCTTTTCATCTTCTCGATACACACACAACTCTGGGTCCATCCTATAGCCCACATAAAGCAGTAATATTGTAGCAGTGGGCATCCACATGGTGACAACATATCCCAGGTTGACTGTGAAAGAGAATAACACTGAGACATCCTGTACACAATGGCACACAGTCAGTCAGTCAGGGCCAGGACAGGGACACTCCAGTCGAAATGTAAAACGCACTCTGGAAACCACAACACAGGGAACTATAGATGTGTGTGTCTTAAAACGTTTGAGATCAAATGCTGAAAATTTGTCACCGTCATATTTTAAAAGAAATTATTTACAGAACTACAGATGCAAAAAAATTGACAAATTAATGTCAATGACACTGCTATAAATTGCAGATGACCAAATATACTGTGAGAGGACTGACTAGAGAGTGATGTCTCAACACACCTACAAATGCATTTCAATCTCATGAAACCCATCAGACCAAAGGACTTAGAGGAAAAAGAGCAGGTAAACGACCAGTCAGTAAACCAGCATATGAGTAGATCAGTCAGCCAGAAAAGGTCTGTAATGGCAGCACAAGGTCACCTGTGAAAAACAGGATATATTGGAGCGAAGAGACAAGTCTAAGACTGGGTCAGAACTATGTGGTGCACAGGCCAAGGAGAGGAAATATGTGGAGAGGAGAGGACAGCACTAGGAAAATACCACATTTTCCAAAAATGAAAGGTCAAGATCTGAACAAATAACATATGACACAATAACGAGGTGGGCAAAATGTGTATTAATTTTCAGTGAAGGACCACAAAACGGAAATGTTGCAATTTGTGAGAGTATACTCAGAATATATTATCATGTCCAGGAATATTTATGGACTAACAGTGGACAGTGTAAGCTCAGTTGCGATTCAAACATTGCTCTACATACATTACATGCAATGCCAGAACTGCACGATCACTACATATATGTGGAAATGAGTGTGGCTATGTATAGTCTGGTCATAATAAGAGTCAAATCTGTGCAGGGACACCACACATGTGAAATACTAGCCTATACTACTTATCTCCCCTTTCTTCCTCACATCCCTTTCCCGTTCTCTTCTCCTCTATTTCACCTCTCCTCATCTCTGCACTGTTCCCTCCCTCATTTACTCTCACCCTTCTCTTCCATTCTCTCTCTGTGTCGGCCCCCGACCAAGGAGAAGCGATTTGCAGCGGCAATCCGTCGCTAATTCTCGCTCAGCGTTCATGAAAAATGTATAGCAGGCGGACTGTAGGGAGATGCAGATTGGCGCTGGGCCCTCAGCAAGAGCCTGGCTCTGCATTAATGGAACATTATTTTCACCCTCTCCATCCCACCATCCCTGCTCTCCATATATGTCTCCTGTCTCCCTCCCTTCATGTTTTTAGTCTTTTTTTTTTTTATTATTCTGTCTTATTCTGAAGAATCTGATCTGTTGATTATCTATCTATCTATCTATCTATCTATCTATCTGTCTGTCTGTCTGTCTGTCTGTCTATCTTCTTTCCTTTGAAAATGCTCTCTTCCTCATTCTCAGAGTTGATGAAACAAAAGCCATAAATATTCGAGGACTCAGTGGAATATTAGCAGCTCAAACAACCCAAACACAGCTATCTGCAATCTGAACAACTCTGCGTGTGTGTGCTTTTTCACACACACACACACACACACACACACGTGCTTGTGCATTTGCCTGGGAGCACAGTGTGCAGCCAGCTAAACCTTCTCAAAGATAATAAGAGGAAAAACTTTATCTTAATCTTTAAAAGGCACGACATGAAGTTTGAATCCAGCTGTGAAATGGGTCGTGTGTGTGTATGTGTGTGCGCGCGTGCGTGTGTGTGTGTGCGTACAGGCGAGAAGGCATCATAGCATGAATTCTCAAATATGTTCGTGCGTGGATGTGTTTAAAGCACAGGTATCTTATGAGAGTAGATTAATAACAGCACTGTAATGGCATCAGGACTAGTCACAGTGTGGATCATGCATAATAAACCTCCTGAGGAGTTTATGCACACATGCGCATGCACACAAAAACACACACACATGCACACTTTCTGTCACTATAGCAACACTGGCAGTGTGGCTGCCCCTAACTTCAAAGTCAGATGTAATTTCAGCCTCCCAGCAGCCAGGGGGAGCCATGGTGATGACAGATCAGTCCCTCCATCCCTCCTTCCATGCATTCATTTCCCTGCTGACTCCTTCCTCCTTCCTCCCTCCCTCCTTCCCTCCCTCCCTCCCTCCCCAGCCCAGCCAGCCTGTTGGGAGGCCAGGCATCGAGGACCAGACATAAAAATAAACCCAGAAAGGTTAGAAGTGGATGACTGAGGCTGGGGAAAGAGGGAGTGAAAATGCAAGGGGGCAGAAGGTGGACGTTAAAGAAGGAAGAAGGGAAAGAAAGTGTGTGTGTGGTGGGCAGTCTTTTATTTATTCTTTCTTTCTACAGCAACTCCATTTACTGTCACTTTCTTTCTTTCTCTGTCTTTTATCTGTTTCAGTCAAGAGTGCAAAATGAGCAAAAAGAAAGGTGGACTGAGAAAATCATGAAATGTCACTCAGCTTCAAATATTTGTCCACATTACTGTCCAACACAGAGAAAATCTTCCAGATTCATATACTGAAAAATCATTTGACAAGAGAACGTTCTCATGTCCAAACTACTAATGAATATAAAATAGATGTATCCAATCTTCAGTTCGGATTGGCTCAATAACATTTGAAGCCATTTTAACAGTTAATTTAAATATTAATGTGGTAACAGAAAATCACCATTTATAATGGAGGGCTTAGTGCCAGAAGGGGATATCTGGCATTAATGGTTGGTGAAAATGAAATCTATATATCAAGTATGCACTTGAAGAGATCGAGTTGGTATTCTGAAGTCCATGTGAAAGAGGTTTTTATAAAAAGCAAATCACACTCAAACAGAAATGAGAGAACCAAGGTGACATCCAGCCAGGATCCTCATCACATTGTAAGATCAACAATGAATGGAACACCTCATAAGGACAAGCCAAACTGGTAAAACATGCAGTGTGTCATGTTCATTTACTTTACTTCGTATCACAATACAGCAGCCTCAGCTTTCACACTCTGTCACACTGTTGACAGCCCTGTGGCAGAACGGGGTGGGAGGGTGTGGTTAGAAAGGTGTTGATGTGTGTTTTGTGTCCTTTAAAAAACAAGAAAAAACAACCAATAATGCATAATATATGCATACATACTGCTGCTCCATACAGAGAAACATACAGATGCATACAAACACACACACACACACACACACACACACACACACACAGTCATCAAGGTTTCATTTACATCATCCATTCTTAACAAGATGCTTATGCAGAATCCTGCTTGTCAGAAATACAGAACAGTCATATGCTCATGTGTCCACAGAAATGAGCTGCCTCTGCTCCTTTGTCCTCCTCTGTCCTGAATTTGAACTAGTCTTAAGTTTTGACAAAAGACACCAGCCAGAGGAGGAGAACTGATGGGCAAAGGATAAAAAAAAAATAAAAAATAAAAAATAGAGAAAAAAAAAAGAGGATGCAGACGGGAAACATTTCTCTCCTTCTAGGGTCAGTCCTGGTTCCCTCCTCCTCCTCCTCTTCCTCCTCCTTATCTCACCCATTCCAGCCTCCACCAGCCTCTCCTCCTCTGTAGGAGAGGCTGGTGGAAAGGCGCCAGTGGTACCGAACTGGTGTTTTCTTAACCAAGTTCATCCCTCTCCATTTCCTCCCCTCACTCTCAAATCATAAAGCCTGTCACACACTGGGGGTGTACGCATGTGTAAGCACAGGGGTAGGCAAGTGGCTGGGCACACATACAGTTTTCGTTTCTGCACTGGGTTTCAGTCAGAGAGCCTGTTAGGGGTGTTTGGGCACCTGATTCACAGCTGAGAAGCCCCCCTCCTCCCAACAGTGCTGCTCAGCCTTGTGTTACCAGTTTGCTTTAACAACCTACACAGGCTAGCATAGTTCCCAGTCAGTAGAACAGTGTGTAGCCATCCAATTTTGCCATAAGATACGACTAAAAGCCTTCAGGCAAAAAAAATAAAATAAAATAAAATAAATAAATAAATAAAAAGAAAAGTTTTATTGATCTCCATAAGGAAATTCTCTTTTGCTGTGTCTCTCCTCCACAGGGGATGACAGTTCGGTGTCAGCTGCAGAGGAGTGCCGGTAAGGATTCACTGTCCTGCTAAAGGACAATTCAGTAGAGCAGATGCTTGACAACATCTTGCTGACCTCAGTGGGCCCCCCCTTTCAAACTGGACATATGGAGTAGTAGACTAAAATGTATCAAGAAATTCAAACTGAATTCCTTTCAGGCTAGTCATCTCAAGGTATCACATATTATATTTAAGCAGATAAAATATTTAAAACAGGCTAACAAGCTATGACTGCTTGGAAAACCGCCTAATGAAACAACAGTGACTGGATACGGTTTCAGCTGTGATCGCAGGTGAATCCTCTTGGTTATGTTGATGGTGTGTATAGTTGAGAGACCCAGAGAAATTTTAACCAGAGATCAATTCCACTTCCGGTGGAATTGATTCCACTTGTGTGTTTTCAAGCCACGGAGGAACAAATTGTACGGCCTCTGAAAAAACACCTGTTCGCAGCTCTTGAGGATTAGAGAAAAAAAAAAAATCAAACAAAACTATACGCGTACATGAAACTGTGTGTGCTTCCTAAATGATTCATGAGCAGCAAACGAAAACAGGCTTGCGTACAAGCGGAAAAATAGCCCGTCTGCATTTTAGATGAAGCCAGGGTCCTCTGACTCGCTGTGTCATGATATCCAGGTCTGTGGTGAAAAGGGGCCAGAGTTGAAAATACAGATTTTTTTTTTTTTTTTGTGTGTGTGTGTGTGTGTGTATGTCTATGTGTGTGATAGAAATTTGCAATTGAGGAGAGTGTGAGCATGGGTGTGAAGAGAAATTGCAAGCCTAAATTGTTTATTAAATAATGTACCACCAACACATACAATGACAATCAATCAGTCACTCTTGTTCACATTTGAGCCAAAAGGACTGGTGTGACCATGAGCATTCCCCTAATACCTCAGAATGTGAGGCTGGCTTCAGATTAGCTGGCCTATTCTCAGAGCAGCTATGTGTTCATAACAGTGGCAGGGAGCCGCTGTGGCCTTCAGTGCTGCTGTCTGTTCTAAGAATAGGCAGCAGGGTCCAGAGAACATCTCGTCTCTGAGTCTCCCTGCCTCCCTCTCTCCCTCACCTACCCTCCTTTTCTCTCTCCATATACTGCAAAAATATATCTGAAGTATCCTGCACTTAAATTCATACAAAAACACCAGCGAAAATTATATTCCCTACATGGAAAATGCACTTGGTGTGGCTGCTAATGCATTTGTCAGTGTAATTTGAATGGAATTTCATTTGCATCTAGAGTATGTAATCTTTGTATATTTCAAACTATGAAACAACAAGTGACACATTTTCCTCTCCATGAATCCCCCCCCCCCCCTCTCCCCAATCACGCTGTTCCTCCCCTCTTCATCTCCCTTGTATTTCTTTGCTTTCTTGACTCCCTCTCCCTCCTTTTCTCCCCTCCTCTCCTCCGCCCTGCGTGCACTAATGTGGAGGCTGAATCTAACCCTGCTGGATGACATTACTCTGCGCTGCCTGCTGGCCCGTCTGCTTGGGGATTCAAACAAGGCTGTGTGGAGAGCCACACTGAGAGCACGTACTGTATAGGCAGCCCGACTGAGATGTTCTGAGCGCACGCGCACACACACACACACACACACACGGGTGTGTGAAAACAGCTCGCAGAGGACAGAATGTGAATCAAAGTGTGTGGTGTATGGGTGTTTGTGAGCAAAGAGGTGAGGGTGAGTGTGAGTTGTAGTGAGAGAAAGACAGAGGGGAGGTAGCAGGCCTCTCCAGCTGTGCCCTGTCAATCATTCATGACCCAACACTCCGAAAAACAGAGGAGGGCAAGGAGGGAGAGGGAAGAAACACTTAGGGAGAGATAGTGTTTCTGAATTTTCCCTTTAGTTGGATGGAAGATAAGTCAAAGAGGGGCAAATGAGCACTAAAAGACATAGAAAATATTTTTGTCTTTGTGTGCGCCCGCGTTAGTGTGAACAACATGCTACTGCCAGAACCCCATAGCCTCAATTCAACATCCCTCACCCCGAACAAGTGACAAAAAGATAACCACGTTTCACTTCACCGCTTCACACCCTCTCTCTCTCTTACTCATTCTGTCTTATCCTGCTCTTCACTCCTCCCCTTCCTTCCTCACTTCATCCTCCCACCCTCAGTTCTCTCTCTGTCTCTCTGTCTTTCCACATGGCTGGCCATCCTCTCCCATGTCCCAGAGGATGGGAGGCTGTGCGGCAGCTTGGCAGGCTGTCAGGGGAGCACTGGAGAGCAGGGAACATGTAGTGACTGGAACAGGGGTTGGGGGGTAGCAGGGGGGTAGTGGGTATGAAAGCCCTGGCTCCTCACCTCACTCGTCACTGTGGCAATGCACGAACTGGCTCTGCTCTAGCAATGTTAGGCAGAAGAATTAAATGGGTTGGGGGCGCTAAAGAAAGGAGCTCTCACTCCCTCCTCTATTTTCATATACCTAAAACGTAACCATCACATACAGTATGAGATAACAAGGAAGCAGTCAATTTGTCATCCTGTGAATGTGATGTTGTCCATCTCTGTAACACTGCCAGAAACCAACATGACATGTTACCTTTGTTTGACCCATAACTACCACAACTATTGTGGGGAAATCAGGGTCATTTTAAAACCTCAGAGAAGAAGAAAATAGTTTATTCAGCATTCTCTGCAATCTAAATGATAAAGAAATGAGATTTGCTCTAACTCCTGACTCACTACTGTTTTAGACTGGAGGAACAGGCTCAGCGTCGGCAAAGCAATACTGCAGTGTTAATGCTTGTCCTATACTAAAAATCTGGTGCTGAATTACAGGTCATTTTAGAATGATTCGGTGAAAGAGCGTCTGGTAAATAATAAGGTAAGTCCTCACTGCTGACACCAAGATTCAAGGCTTTTTTTTTAGCAGATGAAAAGTGACAGAGGTGTTCAAATGGAAATATATGCAATAAAAGCATCATTCCTTTATTACACCGAGAATCACTGTGACAGGAAAGCTACAGTTAATGCCAAGGTTTAAAAAGTCACATGGACATTAACATTAGTGCCAAAGATTCATGAAAATGTAGATCAGCACTAACAGCAAAGCTAATGCTTCACTAAGAAGCTAGTGCTGAGCACTTAGTTTGTGATTTCCTAATTGGAGCATTTAGGTGATCAGTGATATGGAATACGAGAAATGCTCTACCTCCAATACGTTACATTATAAAAGACCCAAGGGGCACTGTGACTTGCATTTATGAGAAGATACTAAAGTACTTTTTCTCTTTGGTCTCCTTTCAAAAATCCCGCCACATCACACAGCAGATTCGTCCCAAAACAACAACATGACACTATGCCGACCCGCGCTCCCTCCCTCCTGACAGAGAGAAAGGGGGGGAAAAAGATGACAGCAGCTTTAGATCTGACATCAAACGCTGACGAGAGTGAGAAAGAGAGAGGGGGAGAAAAAAAAAAGGTTTACATCTCTGCTGTGACAGCTTGCTGGAAAAGCCTGGCAAACGCCGACCAATTTCTCTCTCTCTTTCTCTCTCTCCCGTTCTATCTATCCATCTCTCCCTCTCTGTGTCTCTCTCTCATCAAAACTTGCTGCCGATTAGGATCTTGGCGAGCCACACGCTTTGGATGGGATGTGAAAACACACGACGAACCCAAGGGGTAAAACGCCAGGATTAAAGTGGCGAGGGAATGTGGGGTGACAGTGGTGGAGGTTCAAATAGAACGGCCCCCGCGACTGCAGTGGCTCCTCGCCTCGCCTTGGTCTCCTGCTCCATATTCACGCACTGATATATCAAGGCCATTTCTCATTATAGCACGAGGGGGAAAAAAACGCTTTTATGATGCTACTTTAGAAGGAAAGAAAGAGGAAAAGGCAGGAGGGGGGTAAAGAGTTTGGGGGGATGGAAATGAAAAGAAAAAGGAGAAATGCCAAGATAAAGCAGATGACATAGTACTAGTATGTAGCAGAGGAAAAAACAGAGAAAGAGTGTGTGACTTTGTGTGCGCACAAGAAAGAGGAGTAGGAACCACATACAAAACTGATAATAAATCAAAAGAAAAGCAGAGTGAAGTGTCAATGTGTGTTGAAAGGCTGAGGACAACCAATGCGCACAGGCTTTAAACGTATCGGTTTATGGAAAATATAATGGCTTAATTTGAATTCATACACTTAATTTAGCTTTTCTTGCAGTTTATTCCTCCACTCCTGAGGCGGTTCCAAAGTATCTGGTAAATTAAACGGCACACACCTCAAGCAGTGCCAATATTTGCCACCATTTGCAAATGTCTATTTATTCTATTCTTGAAAGTGCTGTGGAGCTGCGAGGGGAGAAATGATAGAGAATAAAAACCGATTAGTTTAGCCAAAAAAGCTGGAGCAGCCCACACCTCTCTCTGCTCATAGATCACCCTGGCCTCAGCATTCCTCAATTACTCCTTCAGTCAACCTGCTTAACGATTTTTAGCTCGCCAAAATGCCAAATGCGTGTGGGTTTGCATGTGTGCGTGCATTAGCGACAATGTCTGTGTCCGTGCATATGCTTTCCTCTGCAAGTGGGTGTATGTGTGACTGAGCGAGTGCACGGCGCCTAGACCACTGGCTGATGCGTGTGGCCTTTTTGCCATTGGCATGGATGCCAGTCAAAACAGAGACATAAGCTCTAAAATGAGCAGTCAAATCCGTGTCTCCCATGGGACACGAGACAAAGAGGCGAGTCGCAGGGAGAACAGAGGCATTTGATTGGACAGAAATGCTTAAATGTTAGACTGTAAGCAAAACCTGTGGCAGATGAAGACAAGGAGACAGATGTGTATACTGGTGTCTGCTGCGACAACACACACACAAAATCTTTTCCCTGATGTGTAAACAGTGTTTTCAAGTTGGTGATATTTATTTTTTGGCAGAACTGTCACGTAACTCACCGGCAGGCTGGATGGACGGTCATGGGAGACGCCATCCTCGATGTTGGCCTTCCCAGAGTTCCCTGGGGCAGGACCCCTGCTGCTGTATGGCTCCTGCTGGGCCTCCTGAAAAGAAGGACAAAGATTCATTCAGCTCTGTTATCGCTAAATTAAAATGATTCATTTTACAACATATTGCCAAAGCTAAATAATAGAAACTGTAAGCATAAAAAAACATATTAGTATAGTAAAAAGTGCTGAAAATAATTTCTGTATGTACAATCATGTTTTAACCGTATAGTTGGAGGCTTGTAGCTTTCATGTACATGGAATAAATGAACATAAGCCAACACATTAGTAGAATATTTTTCTCGCAAAGATTGGTAGTGACATTGATTCAGATGTGCAGTATCACTGGAATCTTTGCTGTTCTTACTAAACACTATTTAAGTCATGGCGTAGGCAACAACAAAAATTGTCTAAATGTGTGTATGAGTGAGTTGGACTGTTCTCTCAGGTTTAGAGGGCTGTAATAAAGCCTCTGATTCCCTGTTAGATCAAGTCACAGCACAAATAGGCACGTTGTGTCTACACACACACACACACACACACACACACACATGCTCTGATACAGTACATGCAGACTGAAAAGCATCCAAACACGTACCCATCAGTACACCATACCCGCCAATTCATTTCAACCAAATCCCAGCCTAACCACCCACTAATCCTTGAAACACACACACACACTAACACACACACACACAAACACACACCAATACACATGCTCAGTCCTATTGTTCAATCTAAGTCATTTTCTTTCCCTCTGTAATCACAAGCCTATCTAGTGTAAACCAATTTTCTCCCCATTGTCGGAGGTGTTGCCCTCTCCCTCTCCCTCCCTCTGTATCTCTCCCTCCTTCCCTCTCCCTCTTCTTTTCATTCACCATGGAGGTCGTTCCTCCATCATGTTAAGCGTCTGCAGCACAATAGCAACTTGTTAAAGAGCTCTGAGTGGAAGGATTAGTGATAACTGATCGGCGAGACGCGGTGAGAGATCACACGCGACCGCTTGCTTGCACACACAACATATGTACACACGGCCACACATTTATTTTATCCACACACACACACACATATATACACATATATACTGGGTGTACTCAAGTTTTTACGATCAAAATCCATTTTTTCCCACAGTTTGATTTCTTATCTGTTTTGTGATTATACTGTAGTAGGAGGGCAATATCCCTGTCAGCTAGGTGATATAATTTTATAGCAGAAGATTATCCTTCACAGCAAGAGATGTATCATGTGAAATGGATCTATTATTAGAGCATTAAATGGGTTGTAATTTGTGCATCCTGGGTGAATGATACCAATTTGGTACTTTTGTACATTCTTTATGAAATGTGATAGAAGGTTTTATACACACTTGATAAATTTCCTGTCAAGTTACTCCATGCAGACATTTTGCATGCTACGCGCACGCACACACATACACATACACACATACACACACACACACAAAAAGTTAATGTATTAATTCATCCATTATTAAGAAAAGGAAATGTAATGACCTTAAATGCCCTACAGTAGCACCTTCAAATCCACATTTCAATTATTAGCCAATTAAATCACCGACGCACAAATTCTAAAAATACAGAAAAGTTAAAGTATTGTAATGTTTCCTGACACACTGATTATTCTGGTAATGCAGACGTGTGGTGGACACCATTCCTAACAAGTAGTAAACTCTTTAGTGTTAGTGTCATACTCCACCCACTGATTTACTGTAAAGCCTTAAACAGTGCTAAATCTGGTGCTGCAGTGCCTTTGTTTAGCATCAGGTCTCTGAATATATTCCAAGGCTTTATTTGTTTTCTGTGTTTCAATTTGAATTATCACATTTTCACTGAGCTCACACATCCTTAATTTAAGATCAACCATTATCATGATTTTACTTTTCTCAGCTAATAGTTCCAGAGTTCGTCACACTTCTGGTGTAGACAGGGAGAGAAGGATGGAAAAGAATAGAAATAAAACAGAACAGAAAATAAAAATTACACACACTTATTGTGGTTTTGGTCAGCAGGAGATTTACAATGTATTTCACAAAGCAGAAAAGCTGCTGACATTTTGAATAATATTGGTGACTGTTTTAACTAGTGTGTCTGTGTGTGACAACTGCTTTGTATGACTGAACTTCAGTGTCTTGTTGTCAAAGTGCATTGCATGCATTATTTTCAGGTGTCTCTAGTAAAATAGATCTTGCTCTCCGTTAGGCTGAATAAATAAAGCTTAACTACTTTTTCATTTTTCTTAAAATAAAATCATTCCCACAATAATTCTCACATTCCAATCAGCCTAAAACCCAAAAACTAGCAACATTACCCTAATCACATCTAAAAGCCAGAGGAGAAACCATGTTCACCCAGATGTGGTTCAATCACTGGATCACATATCATCCCATAAGTGGGTGGGTGAAGACAGACACTTAACAACACAATCTCAGCAAAGATTGTAAAACTATTGTAAAAGCACGTCATGCTAGTTTCCTTGTTGGGCCCCTGGGCAAGCCCTGTGTTTGTGTGCACAGCCCCTGTGTTTATCAATGGAAGCCTGGATGCATGCCAAACGTCAGGCTTTTATTACATGGTCGGAAGTGCTTTGTTTGAAGCAGAAACCCAGCTTAGACACAAATACACCTCCACAGGTAAATAAAGGCCTGGGGAAGGAAGAAGGAGGGGCAGAGGGACTCCATTAGGAGGTGTGTGCACTCGCGTGCACATTTCAGTTCACGCGGGAAAATACGCACATGGACGGTTGGTTGCCAAGACAGTGAAATGAGAACAGAGTGGCTGCTGACCAAAGTCCAATATTTACTCAGGCACGTGAGTCTTAAGTGTGAGTGTGTGTGGTTGTGTCCGCATGTGTGTGTGTGTGTGTGTGTGTGCATCTGTACTCCAGGGGATTTCCGTTTTAAGTAGGTCAAAGTGAGGTTAGCCTCATACTACTGTTTACACTCATGTTCTTACATCATCACTGTCAACTGTAATATGGACAGAGGGTGAGAGAGCTAGAAACAGAGACTGGGCAGAGGGAAGACACAAAGAAAGAGATGCTGAGAGAGAAATGCAGAAGGTGAGATGCAAAAGAGATAGAGAAGAAAAAAGGAGGAGGTAGGAAAGCACAGGGAGAGGTGAAATAAAAGTGAAAAAAAAGGCTAGAAAAAGCAAGTGAGAGAACATCAGAGGCAAATGAAGGAGTGCTGCGAGTGCATCTTTTCATTTGAGTTTTTTCCAGTCCATTGTCTCAAAATCCCATTTCCCAGCTAATTTAGAAGCTTCTAAAATACACTCCACTCCATACCTTAAGCCTTAGGCCACAGCTAATCCTGTCTTCACACGCACACACACACAAGCACACACACACACACGCGTGTGCACAGAGACACGCTCATTCATCCCCCGTGCATTTCAAAAGACTTCATCTTGGCATAGTAGAAACGAATGAAGGATATTGAAGGCAAGCGTTTGAAGTACATGAGGGAATGCAGGAATCAAACTGTGAGTTAAATGCTATTAGACAGCTGTGTGGAGAGGCAGTGTAATATTAGATTTGATTGAATAGATGACTGCTGAATGTGGTGTAATATATAGAGCCAGAGAGGCTTTATGCGGACGTAAATCAATATTGCAGCACCATGTTAATCCCAGACACTCAGGAACAGAACTCGGTCGGGAAGTGTGCAATATTTGGAAAAACAGAGACATGTCTATGTGGCGTGCCGGCGATTGTTGGGAAGCTGAGACTTGCATCTACCTGCTTTCAAACAGCAGCCAGGCTGGCTTTGGAGAAATCTCCTTTGCCTAATAGAGGAGGTCAAAGGTCAACTTGTGCTGTGGAACAACACCTCCTAGAGCGAGCATTGTACTCCTTTGGTCGAAAAGAAATCTAGGCCACAGTGCTGCCTCAAACAGTAATTCCATCCATGACATACAACCAATTTGACACTTTCTTTGTTTTTATTGGCTTATACCTAATTTAAGAATGTCGTGGCTCTTCTTGGTTGGTTGTGCTGCACATTTTCTATTTAAGTGCAATGGGAAAGGTGAAATGTTGCTTTGCGTGTATGAGTTTGATTGCCTTGGAAAAACAAGCCATGGAACTGGCATGGCAGCAAGCAAACAATGCCACGACTTGAGACAACAGACAGCAGCAAGAGCAAAATTCACAAGCATCACATGAAGAGGATTTTGGCTGAACTACTAGAAAGTTTATTAAGCATTATTTTTCAACACATGGTTGCTTCTTAATCCTTTGTTTTTCACTATGACTGTTTGCAATGGGCTATCTTGCTTTATAAACTTTGCATGCAGATGTCAGTGTTTTTGTCACATGCTGGTTCATTGTCACGTCCATTGTATCTCTCAGCATCTTACCTTCACTTCTTTTCTTCTATTTTGTGTTAGTTGTGATTTTCCTACCTTTAGTTATATCTATTTTTATTTTTTGCTCCAACTTACTCTCTACCTCCCTCTCTCTTTCGTTTCCTTCCTCTCTGTCCATCCCCTCTTCCCTTTAATGTCTTCCTCTCTCTGCACCGCTCACATCCCTCACACTCTATCTTTATCTCTTTTTATCCATCACTCTGACTCTTTTCCATCACCCTCTCCATCCCTTTCTCTACATCAAAACTACATCCACCCCCCACCGCTGTCGCTAACCCTTCTCCTCATGACTACCAAATGAATTAGTCACCCACTTTTTCCCCTGCACCTTGGCAGATGCACATCTCCACAAAATCTGACGCTAATTCCATTAATATTCATTAAAAATTAAGCCTAATTGCATCTCTTTAGGACCGACCCCCCCCCCCCCCCCCCGCAAACACACTGTCTACCGCACACACACCATGAACCCCAGTGCATTTGGCTACCAAGGACAGGGGCCTCTGATGTGCAATGGACAAGATCCTTAGCAGCACTTACCCACTCCCACTCACTGGATAAGTCACTGTTAAAAGACACTGTGACAGAAGGGTCAGACACCGGTAAAAGTGTATCTGGACTATGTGTGTATGCTCTACACTACACAGACACGTAAGGAACAGCCTCAGGGGGCATGCATATTCAACATTCTGTGCACGCACTCATGCACGCGCAGACACACACACACACACGTTGGTGCAGACTTGCAGATATGCACACACACTCACACCAATCAGTGACTGAACCATAATTGAAGCAACAATCAGCAGTGAGAGCGAGTTCTGTTCTGAAAAACGTGACAAATCAACATTTGGTTATGATACTCTTGTCTCTCATGTTTTCTTGATACATCTTTTGATCCATTTCAGAATATTTGGAAAACATTACAGTTACATATTCTGGAAATGTATTATACAGCAGGCGTACATTTGTGTCCTGCGACTGCCCTTTAAAACAGTGTGTTGGTTAGACTCCATGTAAATGATGGGCATTTATTCCAGGGTACAGCCTGTGATTATCATCACAGCAAAGGTGACCATTAGTATGGAAACGGCTGTTGCATGTGCATGTGCCTGTGTGTGTATCTCTATATATCCATGAGCTTTGTGTGTGTGTGTGTGTGTGTGTGTGTGTGTTTGTGTCAGGCCTATCTTAATGGGTCCATTTGTAGTGGGGCCTGTTCTAGTGTAGTGTCCTTCAGATTGGATTCTATCTCAGCAACCTCCCTGACCTTTAGCACAAAGAGACTACAAGAGCGGACCAGAGCTTTGACACAGTACACACATACATACACACAGGCACACATGCACACACACACATTCACACACACACACACACTGGCATGTGTGCAGGCCGTTCCTTAGGGATGAAGTCAGATGTAGCTAGCAGTGTAAGTTGCAAATGCCGTTGCCAGGGCTTTCATTCCCATTTCCGTACACAAGCTAATCAAATACGAGCTAGTCTTTGTTCCATCTTCACTTCACACTCTCTTCGCAAGTCACCATCACCCTCCATCCACCCATTCACTTCAACTGCTTTGGCTCACAGTTAAAGAGGACATCCACCCAAACTGGTGTACACCCACATGACTTTTGCTAAAGCACTGAGGAACAATAGTGGTGTGTTGGCGAACTCGACTTTGACTGTGACATTTTTTTTTTGGTGTTTTCTCTTTCTCTCTGTCTGTGAAGTCTGTATCCAGGAACAAATGTAGCGGCATTTCCTAACAAATGGCAGCTAAATGAGGCCCCTAGGGTGCTGTGCCGCTAACTACCGGCCTCCTTTTTTTCTGAGCCATTATGATTGTCCTAACCGTTCCAAAAACACCTCTCCCGTTCTCGTTCATTTGCATTTGAATTGCAGCTCGGCTGTACAAAAACAAACATAAATCAAAAAAGGGAAAAAAAGAAAAGAAAAAAAAACGTGGCGGATTCTAGTCGAGCAATTAGCGAGTGTCAGTCAATGTGGAGGTAAAAAAGACGCTAAATTAAAAACATTGTCTCAAATACACGCAGACACACTATCACACTCGTGCTCATATGTAAAACCTAGCTGGCATATACAGCTTATACATACTTTTTTTTTTTTTAAATTTTATCATTTAGTGTTTGGATGAAAACTCATCAAGCTTAAGTGCTCGTCAGCTGCAGCCAATCGGAGTGCGGCAGGCTCAGGGTTGCCGTGGCGATATGCAGGGACATTTAGAGGACTCCGATAAACTCTGCCATTTAAAAGGTTATGACAATTAACGCGGCTCTCCGCAAATTACCACTGCCAGACCTTTACCCACAGACGTCTCTCTCTCCCTCTTATCGCCCCGCACCCAGCTTCTCTCTCTCTCCCTCCTCTTTGCTCTCTCGCCATATGCCCTCCATTTCTACAGCCTGTCCTCCCCCCATCCTTTGCTCCCTCCTTCTTTCTGTCCACCCCCTTCCAGCCAGCAGCATTTTTATTATCCTGTTAATTAACAGAGTTCTTCACTTAATATTCAAATGGTGACCAATTAATGACATTGAACTTTTGGCGCCCCACCCCCACACACATACACACATTCACACATGCACACACACCTTTCTGCCTCTCATTTCCTCCATCCCGTCCCCTCCATGCCTCCACCTCATCACTAAGGTAAGCTCCCATTTCCGTGAAACAGAGTATGTGTGTATATATGCTTGTGTGCACAGGGGGTGGGGGGGCAGTGAGTGAGGTAGCAGATCAAGTATACAGCGAGGGGGTAATAAAGCCAGGGGGGCAGAAAGGCTCCACGGCCTTTTAATTAACCTGGTGTGATTAAAAGCGGGGGTGGGGGGAAAGGGCCTGCTGCTGCAGTCGTTTGGGGGTGCAGGGGTGACAGACAGGAAATAGGCAATGACACGCTGCAAGTAGTGAAAGGTGAAGGACCCAGGTGATGTGCCAGTATGGGAGCACCGTATAGTCTGCAGAGAGCTTCCTCTACAGGCCTGCAAAGAATTATTTACACCAAGAAAAAAACGTTTTCACATTTAAAGCAATGAGAATATAGATTAAAATGAGCATGGTGAGAAAATACAGCCCACTTTAAATAAAGAATTCAGTTCTGTACAATACACTGTCACAGTGCTGAAAACAAACTGATATTTTGGTCATGCATGGTTTTCACAGGAGAGCAACTTGCTTGAGAGAAATCGTAAAATCCTCCAGTGGTCTGAATATTTCATTTTGTCATATAACAGGGAGCAGCATTTCAGCAGAGGGCGCATATCATCATTTACTGTCTCTTCAAAATAAAAGTGAAATAGTATTAAACGGTCAACTTGGCAGCCTGAAAACATTCACCCTCGTTTTTCAGTTCATACCATATGCTGGACATCCCGTGATGTTGTGTTCATAAGCATCACTAAGCAGGATCTAAACCAATGAATCAGCTTTCCTCCACGCAGGTCTGTGTAATGTCAGATTGTCTCCTCCAATCAGCTGAGAGCTCCTCTATGCCACAGCGCCGCTCCCCAGAGCCTACTCTCCGACAGGAAGAGGAAATAGTTAAGGCCAATAGAGGAAACAACCAGTGGGATCAGTTTCACACAGGAGAGTGGATAGGAGGGTTTTACTACAGGGAGTAAATGTCACAGGGAATGACTTCTTTCTTCAAATACCAGCAGTCAAATCCCGACAATTCTACTATACACTCAAGTACCACTCAGAGGCATATTCACCATACAGTTTATATTATGCTAAAACACGGAGGGGAAATATTCTGTTACATGTAATTACTTTCTAAACATAACTTTAACTTAGTGGTTCTTGGTGAAAAATTCAATAGTGGGTGCTCGATGTAATAGCTGATCAAAGCCAGTGCCATTTTCAACATTATAAGTATAAATCTGGCAGGCAGCCAATGTTGCCTTTCACCACCCCCCCACCTCCCTGTCTATCCTGTCACACTCTAGTGTATACTACCCAATAAAGCAAACATGCCATAAAAAATAATCTCCAAATTCTTGAAATTACAACTCTCTCATTTCTGTTTTTATGGTCTAGAAAGTATTAGACAGTAACAAGATATCATGGACTTCATCTGTTGTGCGTCAACTGTAATATCGCCAGAAAAGGGAAGAAAGGGCACAGATTTTCTCCTTTCAAGCAATTTGTCTCATGCTGTAATTCAAAGCAACAATAAGACCAAAAACATTAGGGTCAAGATCTTTATAAGCTCTGTTCAAAATATCAAAATATACTTGAAAAGAAGAGGGGCCTATATTATGTGGCTTTTAAATAGATATTTTTTCTACAAAGAGGAAATCATTTTTATTACAATTTTAACAGTAGTGAGCCTTGATTCAACAGCATTTGGTAGAAAGTGACATGTTAACATCCAAATGATACGCCAAGTACTATGTGAGGTCAAAAAGTCTTCTCAATCTATTAAGTTAAAATTTATGTGACAGTGTTTCTGAGAACTACTACTTATCAATTTAAAAATATCTGCTGTTCTCAAACACCCACAGCACTCAAAAACCACCACCAAACCACCCACATTTATTTTTTTCAGAACCTATTTCTTTCCTGGTGTGTTTTTTTTTTTCATATCAGCCTTGACTTCTTAGAAATGTCTTTTTAGCCAACTCTGCTCCTCGCAATCAGATGAGGTCACAGCTGTGCAATAGACTCAAAGAAAACGGCATTTTCACTTCGATTTGTTACAAAACCAGCTAATAGCAGTCGGTTGCAGAGCAAATACTGTGTCAAAGGCAGCTGGAATGGTTCCATCAACTGGAGGATGTCCTCTGGCTAGGGTTAATGGGAGTGGAGAGGGGGGAAAGGAACTGCAGCGAGCGCCACGAGAACAAAATAAAGAACTTTTCAGCTTGGATTTCTCCAAGTAATGCAGGGTCAAAAAACAGGGGTCAGAACCACAATGATATCCTAATCTGGCGTGCTCTTGGAATTGTGTGTATGTGTGTGCGTGTAATCCGCTCTGTGCGGCTCACATCATGTCTCATTTCAGCCCAGAATCACAGACAAAGGTCACCATTTGACCTTTTCACAGCTCAGAATTGCTACAGCGCACTCGGCTGATTAGTGTACACACACACACACACACACACACACACACACCAACTGATACAGAGACGCACTCTCACTCCAAACAGAAAAATGAAAGTAATACACCCCTGAGCTGAAAGCACACCAAATCTTGTACAGCACTTGCATTCTTAGCCAACTGCACTGTGTAAGTTTGGTTTCCAAACATGTTTACTCTTGGATCCAAAATCAAAGACAAGGACCTAGTTTCTTTGTTATTTAAATTTATTCTGGTATTTCCTGGCATTCTTTGCCTCGCTAAATTCCTCTCTCACTCAATCGACGGACAATTAACTTCATCTTAATGCCACTGCACAGGCTTGTTGTTGTAAAATGTCACGTTTTTAATGATCAATATTGCGTATTTTCAGTAATTACTTGAACATAAAATGCTGAAATAAAGTGAATGCTTGGACAGAAGATGGAACTGGCGTGGCTTAGTGGGAAAAAAAAAAAAAAAAAAGAAATCACGTCTGTCTCAAGGTGGCCTGTATTATTCTATAACCAGCTATAAATTTCCATTTACACATTGTGTATATATCTGCCCTGGTAAGTTTCAGATGAATTGGACTAATAATTTGAAAGATTGTCCTTTAGCTGTACTTGTCCATTAATAGCTAGGTTTCTTGTTTAAGCTCATTTCCCACAAGGAGCCAAAATGTAAAAAAGCAATGTAAATGTAATAGAATGGGAGCTGGGAGCTTATTAGTTGATGGAAGGGGTGGATTTAGTTAGTTTTATCTAATTATTGATGTGAGTAGGCAGGAACTAGGAGGAGCTGGCGTATTGCCTGCTGTGTTGCTGGGACATAAAATTCTATATAGCTTCAACACACAGGATGGATTTCTAGATGAAAGATTAAGACACTGGGGTGCAACACTGATGCAATGGCTGCTGAAGGAATTGTGGCTTTTACGCATCTTTAACAAGTATGTTTAGTGTGCATTCATACAGTAACAATGAAAAACAGAAGGAAACCTGCTCCCAGGCCAACAGCAGGATGCACTGCAATCAATACGGGACCTATCAGCACAGGTGAAACAGGGCTTTGGCCAATCAGAGTGCTTGGACATAACTACCTGGTGTATAAATGTCAGCGAGGGTCAATTGCCGCCGCATCATCAGTGATGATGAAAACACACTATTACTGTCAGGAAATGTCAAGGTGGCCATGGATCTCAGTCTCTCCTAGTTAAAGTGAATAATGTTTGTTCAGTAGGCTGCGCAGTCTGTGTGTGTCAGCATGTTAAGTGGGGAAACAAGAGTAAGTGCTTTTTTCAGAATGAGACAAAAGGCATGCTGGCTGAAATGTTCACTCGGAATGAAAATTACTATGCTAAGACTAACGATTTCCTTTTATGACAACCTGCTTTTGTGCTCACAGCAGCTTTTTGCTTGGCTATTTGTCTTCTTGTGCTCAATATTCAAGGCTGTCTAAAGGAAGGTTTAACTACATCTCAGTAAATCACAGTGTAACTACCTAGATAGACATAACAACACCACTGCCAAAAGACATCAACAAGTGCAGATGCTAAATAAGTCTGACTACATTTGTGAGCTACTAATGGTTGCTACAGTGTCTGGATCAAGAAAAAACAAAAAAACAAGAATGCTTTGTGAAAATAGTGCTGTCCTTTCTGCCCTGTGCTGTTCTTTGCAGTGATGACATGGTTCTGCTCAGCGCATGTTTTCTTTGAGGTTCCTCATCTGTGCTGTGTTATACGTAGCCTATACAGTCCTGTTCAGTCCCGCAAGGACGAGCGTGGACATATTTGTTAAAACAGCTCACTGATGATTTCTAATTCTGTATACGTTAGTTTAATATTCTGCTCAGTAGTTGAAGAGAAACAGATCATTCAAGTTTGTAAAAGCAGCAATCACTCTACTACAAGTTAAGGCTGTATTTCAAATTACTTTGTACTTTACCTACTGAGACAAAGTAGCATTAAATAGTGTGTTAAACAGCTGATGCATTAATGTGTAAGCAGCATTTTAGTGCTGTAGCTTGCCAAAACGGTGCTACATCTACCTACTTTATATACTCTTGGGTATTTGCAAACTATAACAATGCATTAATATTTTATGAGCACATTAAATGTTGTGTTTGTAGTATTTTTTTCTGAATTGTAGAGGGATGGAAATGTGAATTTGCATACAGGCCTAATGGAAATTGTCAAGTAAAGTGTCCAAATTATATTTCTAAGTACAGCAGCACTGCAACAATTAGTCTCTTAACTGATACGCTGATGGAAAGAAAATGAATAGTCCACTATTTTGATAACTGACTGATCATTTGAGGCTTCTTAAATGTAGGCTTTGCTGCTTTTCTTTGTCATTACTGACAGGGAATGCAAAGTATTTGGGTTTTGGATTGTTCATGTTGCTTTTGCCTATGGAAAATGGTGCTGAACATTTTTCACAGTTTTCTGATGTTTTATAGACTGAACAATTAATTGTTTCATCATGATAATAAGTGTTGCATCTCTTAAAGACATTGCATGAGTGTTGAAGCTCTCCTCTGCTCCACACTGTAGTTTTCTTGTTTGTGATGCTGTGCATTGTGATTTTAATGTAGTGAATTTAGCTGTTTTTGACATGTGGTTAACACAGAGAACAATAAATAACAAAAAACAAAGAGAAGATTGGATATGGACTAATATGTTGTTGCATCAAAACATGCCATTATCAGCCTCGATACCGATCTTACAGAGTGGCTCCAGGCAGCCTTACTTCACTCATCTGTCTTTTCCTGTTCTGTTTCTTCTTCTGCTTTCCCTCCCTGTTCTCTCTGATATTTGCCTTCCTGTCCAGTTCTGTTGTAATCTCTCCTGCCTTGTACTGTTCGTTCTACTGCTCTATTTTGTTCTGCTCTGCTCTGATCCAGGGCAGGGCTGTTAGCCAGAGTCACTCCATGAAGGCTGATAGATCTCTCTGGTTGCACAGTGGATGGGAAACACATGGGCAGCCTTCACTCAATTCAAAAACAACTGCTTGAACCCAGCTTCCCAATGGAAAAACTACAGAACATCATGCTGAAACTTGGCAGGTCAGGCCCAGATCCAGAGCCGCAAAACCGGCCCTTTGTTGTACGAAAGACTGGGTTTCCACAGGCAGGTTTGTGTGCATATAAAATATACAGTCTATGTTTCTAGATTATGATTGTCCGCTCTGTGAACTTGTATTCCATTCAAATGTCCTGGATCTGTAAAGTCTGTGCATGTGGGTATGTGTGAGTGTGTGCAGAAAGAGAGAGAGAATATGAAAATAGAGAGAAACAGAGAAAGTGAGATTTACCTAAAATACCTCACATGAATAATGCAATGGAATAATGTGACCCATGCACCAGGAACGCTACACTATCATTTACACACACACACACTCACATACACACACACACAGTTTATCCCTTAAGATGATCTTGCCAATCTCAGCACCACTAAAATATTAATATAGAACCCGTGGAAAGATTTGGATGAAATCCCTTTCCTGCTGGTATTTCAAATTTTATTCTTGATGTTACATCTGATAAGTGACATTTGTGTATTTACATGTAACTGATATATTTATTCATACGTATTTATTGAGTTATGGTAATTATTTCCATTTTCTCTCATGAAATGGAAAGGGGACTTCAGACTCGGTTACAGCTGAATGTCCTGGCCAATTTTTCCACATAGGAAACAGCGCAGTGGGTGTCTGATTCGGAGTGTAATGAGTTTGTGTGTGTGTGCGTGTGTGTGTGGGTACCTGTTGTGGAGGTGGTCGAGGCTGCAGGTAGGGGCTCTGGGTCGGGCCTGGAGGGGTCTGCTGAGGGGGACTGAAGTATGTGGGGGTTCCCTGCTGCCCCGCCTGCTGCTGCTGGCTGTAACCCCCCATTCCCTGCTGACCGTATGGCGCCACCTGCTGAAACAACCAATCACACAATGGTTAGAGGGAACATATTAAGGTCAAGGCTGAGGCTGAGGAAAAGCTTTCACTTTGAATTAAAAGTAATGCAGAGAGGCTGGCAGGTGCAATTAGTAGGCTAAAACAGCATATATATTCACATGGAAGAAGGAGAGACAGAGCCTGCAATCCTTTTGAAACGACTGGAAAAGAAAAACCAAAATATCCACAGCGGGCTGTCACTAACTGGCCTCTCTCCATTTCCCACTTTACTTGATTGTCCCTCAGTTCTTAATTTAGCTCAGACCAGACTGACACCAGTCTTCTGCCTAATGAACTCACACTACAGTGGAGTCAAACTTTATGTCCTGTGGCTTGCCAAATGCATCCTCCCCTCCACATTATCTCTGTCTCGTTCAGCTCACAGATGGGATGAGGTGTGTTGGATATTACTGCTGTCCCGTCCCAGGCCGTGACCCTAATGAGGGACACATGGATGAGCCGAGGCGTTCCAGACAGCAGTGCAGAAAAACTAAGTTGCGAGGCTGAAGTCACTCCAAATGCCGATACTACATTACAGAGTGGTTATGAGGGAGAATGTGAACAGGGAGTACGTGTAACAAGCTGGCACCAATACAAATGTACTCTAAATCCCTTCTTGTCGTTTGTTATGACTACAGACAGCACCAGGTGCTCCTCACTCCTACAAGGATTTCCTATGGAAGCTGGGGTTTTCTCATTTGCGCACACACACACACAAACACACACACATGCACACACAAAAGCCAAGTACAGACTATTAAATAACATTTACGACCGCTGGTGAAGCAATATGACAGCACTTTTCATGTCATATTTTTCCCCCCATCATGTCATGATGCTTTTTCATTCAGTGACAACCAAAAGTGCTGCCGCAAACTCATCAAAAAAGCACATGGGCTGTAATTTGGGGCGCGTGAAAAGTCCACCTCCAGCCCTTTGCCTTCAGTCCTAAACTTTGAAACGTCCCTTTCAATCTTCCTTGGCCTGCTTGGAAAAGTAAAACTCTCTCTCCCTCACAGTGATTTATATCACGGATGATGGTATTATAGGGATTCCAATGTGACGTAACTACTACTCTATGGTCTTGTCTGATCAAAAGCTAAGCGTGTACATCGAGAGTTGTAGTTTTACAGTGACTGTTATGAGTATGAGAACCCACTCATAAAAGCCCTGCTGAAACTGATGGCTGGTGTAAATTACAGTGAAATCTGATCTGGCTGCAGAGGGCAAGAGGATATTAATACATTTGAAATAGTTTTGAAGAATAACTTCCTTTGAGTGGGTGTTAAAAAGAAATCTTCTCTCAAAGTTGGCAGAGGCTTTTTGACTCTGAAAAGCTGATGATAGAGATGATTGGACAATGTAGAATGCTTTTCACTTCAATGGAAATCTGATTAGAAAGGACAGGTCTGTGTGTGTGTGGTGTGTGCAGAGGGTGAGAATGTCATTAGGCCGATCAGACAGACAGACAGGGTGCGATCAGTCTGGCTGGCAGAGAGGTTAATAGCATAGCCCTGCTCATGCCAAGAGCACCACTGGATTCATTACTGACAGCCAGGGATAGACACACACACACACACACACTTATATTGTACATACTGACATGGTAATCACATACCAATATACTTAAATGTATGCACATGAATTGAATGTATCCGTATGCGGATTTGCTAAAGTAGGAAAGACAAACAAATACTCTTTCTCACACACACACTAACGTCATTAGATGTGGATCAAAGCCACTCTGATAAAAGAGCAGCAACTCCAATGATCAGCGATGACAGGCTGGGGGAACACAGTGGGTCTCAACTGGAACACTGCTGTTCTGGGATTGGCAAGGATTAGGTCGCCATGCAGATCGAAACCAGACAACTGTGGGTGGATTCCTTTCTTAGACAAATACTTTGACAGTCAGATAGACAGACATGGGCAGACAGTGACTGAGGTGTAGATAAACAGATGCACACAGAGAGAAAGACAAAACACAGAAAAAAGGGTTAACTGAGAATCTCTTCTTCAGGTTTGTGCCTCCTAAAAAAAATCCTCTTTATTCTATAAATAACCTTGTTACAAAGCATGAAAAGCCAATGAATAAATAATAAACTACACTAGTTTCTGTTGTCTTTAAAATTGCCGGTTTGAGTTGCTGAGATTTTATATGTAAAAATACACCGGGGACACAACTAGCAAGTGTGCTGGAATGAGAAAGCGTGAAAACACCAACGTTAAGTCTGCTGTTTTTCTTTGCTTTATATCAGTAAAAAGTGTCCTGTGACTGAGTGGTTGGATAAAAATAAATGTGCAGAGTTTATTGTATAATGTCTTGTTATGTGACTCTTTGGATTTTCAAGAATGTCAAATTCTCCACTTATAAACCCATTTACCAGGTCCAGACATTTTGGCATGTGATAGCACAAAAAAGTTTCATAATATTCAAGGTATACTATTATGCAGAGTTTGTTGGTTGTTCTTTGAAAGCACACCAGTCAAAAGTGAGAAAGAAAGCTGAGTGTTAACTTAATGACAAACTATCTTTCTCCAGAATTACTGACACCCAGAAATGTCCCACGCACAGCAAAAATAATACGAAAATAAGAAAAATCAGGCAGAAGGCAAGGTCTACAGATAAATACTTTTACACACTTCAATTATTTTTGTATGAGTCTACACATTGTGTTCGTAGTTGTGCATTTATTTTTGCCAGTTCCAGGTCCCTTGCATCATGCCTGCTATCTCATTGGCACAGCTTACATGGAACAGAGCCATTACTAATGTAATTAGCACTGCAACACCTGTGTGAGTGGCAGACAATCTGGCAACTTTTTTACGCAGCGAGGAACTAATCAGTGTGGTTGATAATGATTTTCAGATTAACTTTCTTGTTTGATAATTATTTGTCTCATGATTAGGCATTTAGGTCACATGTCCCTCAAATAATGCAAGGATTTCTACTAAAATATGACCAATTACACAGTACTTATCAAACAGTAATTAGGTAAAGATCTGTCTCTAACACAAGCCTACTTAAAATAAAGGCCCGGTACCATTCACAAGTCACTATGTGAGGTAACACAGTAGATAGCTCCTCTTCCTCTACTGCATAACAACACAGAAATACATATGATGTCCCTGTGACGAAACCACTGAAGCCTTCTGCAGAGAAATATCAGCACTGGATGATCAAAGAAAGGAAATGTAACAGGTCATTACTGGTATAAATGGATGAATGAGAGTGTTTTCGTTCATTCAGAGCCATGAGTAAATATCTAGAAGATGGGTACTTCCAACAACATTACTTTCCCTCCCAGAGCTGTGCCATAAAGGCTTGAGGGGCATTCAGGTGACTTGTCAATAGCCATCACCAGATGGATGCAGTACTTGACTCTGCACTTACTCTACTTTTTATACTAGAATGCTACAAAGCCCTTGTTTACACACTTCTGTAAGATGAGTTAGTTGTTTTCATGGCCAAAGGTGTAAATGCAGCCCCAACCTTTGATGTATACTTTTCTCCACATTACTGACATATAGCTCCTTCTCACCCTGCCTGTTACCACTTTATATAAAAAACTTCAACAAGGGGAACTTTAAAAAAAATATCCCTTTTCAATGTATTCAACAAGAGACAGATATGCAAGCAAGTCGACAGGCAATCAGGTAAGAAAGCACAAGAGACAGACATGGAGGTAAACGAATAAAGAGACAGAAATACCGCCATTCAGTCAGTCAAATAGGCACAGAGGCAGCAGGAAGACTGGAGGTCTAACAAGTAGCAACCTGTCACAGGTTGGCTTTGGAAGGAAAGAAAGAGTCATTCAAATGCAGCTTCTGTTTGATCGCTGAGGGTGACTGTATGAATGTACTGTACCTACTGAGTACACACCAGCTCAGTGAAACCTGATTCTCTTTGACTGTGAATATGCTTAGTGATAAACAGACTCGCTGTGCTGTTTCTTATACCAATAAAAATAACTGTTGGAAGTAGAAAATAAGACCATTCTCTGCCTTTTTCCTTCCACTCAGGTGTGTGGAAGCAAACAAAATAACAGTGTGATTTATCCGTAGTGTCTTGGCAGGCTCACTGTGTCAAATAAATGTCTGCAATGAAATGACAACAGATGTGAAGTGCTGTAGGGAGAAATGACGCAGAATAGACGTCCTGTGAAGCAAATAATTCTCCATAAACTGCAGAAACGGTGCGATGAAAACAAAAGCCTTGGTGGCATATTAAGATACAAAGACACAAACACTCACACAAACACTGAGAAGAACTCAATCAAAAATCTATCAAAACACGAGTCACAAGAAAAGGCAGACAATATCTTCTTGCTCTGCTAATGGAGGGAATAAATAGCCATGCTAACCGTCATCCATGGCAGTGGTGTGTGCGTAAGTGTGTGTGTGTGCCTTAAATCAGCCATTTAAAAACCTTGCACAGGACAAGGCACTGCTTGTAATTCAATCGGGGCAATGAGCAACAGGCAGGGATTTTCATAATTCTGTCAAAGTGGTGATATGGCTGGCTGGCACTCGGGACCACAGGTCGCCCGTTTTGAGTGACAGATGGGCTCAGCCAACCAGAGCACCAAGCAGAGCCACCACCCACGATCCCCTAAACACATACACAGACTGAGAGGCATGACAGGCACCCGCAGGCCCTGCATCAGCCTACCGTCATGCTAGTTGGAGACCACCAGAAGTGCCAGTGTGAAATTAAACAAAAGGACGGGAGAAGGGGTTATAAGTAAGAAAGAGTCAGATGAGTTTACGGAGAGTAAAATAGAAGAGAAGCAGCAGAAAGGATTATAGAGACGTGAGAGGAGAGTGAGATGGCGGGAGAGGAAGATGTTTAGAGGCAGAGATGGAGAGATAGGCAGAAGGGAGATAGAGGAAGGGTGTTACAGACGGAGATACTTACAGGGATGGATAAAGCGATGTTTCACATTATGAAGACAGAGAGAGACAGAGAGAGACAGATAGAGACGGTGATGCAGACGGAGCGATATGTGGAGAGAAAGGAGCGACACAGGAAAGTGTAAAAGAGAAGCAGAGAAAGGAAGAAGAGGCTCAGTGGAGGGATGGGGATAACCACGAGGTATGAAGAGAGATAGGAAGAAAATGCGAAGGAGTGGAGCTTCAAGTTCTTTCATACTCAAATAACTTGAGGAACATAAAGGAGAGGCAGGATAGAGAGGCAGAGACACAGCGGCAGGTAGATACTATAGATCCAACAGGAACACCAGGTGAATGCAGTTAATTGATTACCATTAACGAGCTGGGACAGCAGCAGAGGTTTGAGTTGGAGTAGGAATGAGAAAAGTTAGCTATGTTCCATACTACACACTCATTTTAAGTGGCAAAACTACCCAAACAAAAGCTGCAAAAACACCCTGAAGGTGTGTTTTCTTCAGGGTTGTTTGCAAAATAAGTCGCAAAAGCTCTTCAACCATTTTGAGGTTCCATCAAATTACTCATGTTAGGTGTTTTTTGGGGGCAGGAACAGCAGAAGACGTTTGAATATGAACACATAAAACTGTAAGCTTACACTTACTGTACCTTCTGACAGACAGCTGAGCTTTTAAAATACAATTACACACGCATGGGTTAATCACTGGATCACTGAAAGTGATGGCTGTGAATACAAAAAACCGACCACATTAAAATAATTACATTTGTAAACAGAGTGCAAAATGAAAAGTGAATATTTTTCACGTACACTCTCCAGCAGTCTCCACCTAACTTAAAGGCAAATCATCAAAAGACATTTCAGCAAGGAAGCACAGCAGGGAAACAGTAAGGAGGAAATGGCAGCGTTGACAGATCTGTCAGTCAAAAGAATGAAAAAGTACACCGGCATCAAAATAGCTTCGACAACTGTGGCAGTCGCCTCATCTGTTTATCTAAAGATGATTTGCCATAAGTGGCTGAAGCATTTAAATGATCCACCTGTAACATTTTTCAGTTGACCTGCATCTTTCCTTTCTCTCCTTGTGCTCTTATCTTAGACACAAAGACAGAAAAACTATATTTGTTTAGACTGACCAAGTAACATTAAACCAATGAGAAGAGAATATAGACACTAATGATATAAAAACTGGGGCGATTTCATGTTGTAAACTTGAAGAATCACATCTCCTGCAGTATAATGCCTTCTATAATGACTGATAAATTCCTCCCATGCTGATGAAATGTTTCCTAGCTCATTGTGGAAACTCAAGTGATGTGCTGTATGGTGATCACTAAAACAAGAGCATATTTCTCTGCTCTGAAAACAGATCTTTCATTCTTGAGCAACATGTGACCAAGAATCTGTTCAAGTTGGGTTTTCACTCTTGTGGATCAGCAGAACAGACTAAATTTCCATTAATTTTGCTGAGACATGACCCTTGAGCCATGGAACAAGAAAGGGCTGGTGATCATCTGAAGTTGACAATTTTTGGCCAGGATACAATTATTGTTATCTTGGCTCCAATTGTGAAAGCAAGGTCAACAAAGACTTAAAGTAGCAGTACAAACTGACTGACAATAATTGTATCTTCCCATAAAATAATCCCTTAAAAATTTTCAGATTTAAATGTCTTAAATCTCACTGCCTACAATCAAAAATCTTACTTTTACTTTTTTGGGGAGCTATATTTTTCCCTATTTTTTTGTATAAAATTACTATTATTATTGTTACAGTAACATTTCTAAAACTAAAAATCGACTTTTTGATTTTCCTTTTGACATTTTCTATCATAATGCATGGATCTTGTGTACTTTGTGTCTCATGTTAAGAAAGGATTTTTTTTCATCCATTATTATTATGGAATCTGTTTCGGGTCTTCTTTTGTGATTAGTTGGTGCTGTCTGTGGCTTTTAGCATAAGGATTCTTTTGCTTTATATCAAAAATTTGATACCTGACGACAGACCATGAACAAAACTAATACACTCACTGTTGACGTCGTGTGAAAAGACAATTATTTCTTCCGCTTCACTTCATTTTCTTACATACCTGCCTATATCTGTATTAAGACAACACTAAGTTTATCCCTGAATCGTGGTACAAATACTAAACTAAGCTTTCTAATTTGGCGTATGTCAAGTTGCTTGGATCATCACATCATTGCTAAGGACCTTGCACACACACTCTGTCTGGTAATGTGAACATCCACTCTCTACATTTTTGTAACATACAAAGCTGAGAAACACATTACTTCTCACACCTGAGCTGAGCCGACAAGAGGTTATCATTACACTCAGGACCAAAACAAATCAAGCAGCTTCTTCAGCTCTGTGTGGTGATAAGATCAGCCGCTCATAGCCAATACCACGTGCACTCATCTCGTACACACAGATTGAGATGGGTACACCATGGGTGGTTTGTGAACTGCAGGCGAAGGTGAGTCGCTTAATGAAATGTGAGGCATTGGAGAGAAGGATCAGCATCAACAGGCTCATGATTAAACATAAGCCAAAGAAGAGGGGATGCATCACCGTTCTCGCCATCGTCCTCGCAACCCCCCCCCCCACCCACCCCCAAGGTGACGGCGCTCTCCGTCACTCTATACCTCGCTTTGATCTCTCTTTCTCTTGCTCCTCCTCCTCCTCACACATCGTCGGGAGGCCCTTGACACCTCAAGGAATGAGCTGCCCTTGTAGGAGTGAGAGAGTCAGGGATGGGGGGGGGGCTGATATACTAGACTGTAGACACACATCAAGCCAAGACTAAATACAAAAATACAGAAACAGTCACATTCAGGCAACAAAGAAAAACTAGGCTGCCGATGAATTTTTGTGTGAAGCACGGTGCACTTCATATACTGCAGGTTTTTATTCCCAAATGAAAACACAACCCCGTCTATTCAAAGATTGCGATTTATCGACCTGGTGATAACATCAACAGCACGCTGACGGCAAGTAAAGCATGCAGATAGTGTATCTTTCGACTGATAGACACACAGACATGTTTTTCTGTATTTTCATCTCGGATCCCTTTCTGAAGACTGCCAAATGTTGCTCTCTGCCCCCTCTCTGTCTTTCTTTATTTTTCCCTCTCTCTAATTCTCTGTTTCTGCTCACTTCAATTGATGGCTGGCTGCGACTAGCAGTGCCTGTGTTGTTCCAAGCAGAGCCGTAATGGAGACATTTGGAGAGGCAGAGTAGGGCAGGTTAATGCTCTCTGTAATGTGTGTGTGAACAGCAATTTATTTTTTTTCTTTCTCTCTTTCTTTTTATTTTTTTTTTCCAACAGAACCTCTGGGCCCTGTGCCACCAGCTCCAAATGTTTTCCCCTACTAAACTCCTGACCCCAATCTGTGGCCAAGAAAGACAGAACAGAGAAGGGAAATTGAGAAAGAGGGAGAGGAAAAAAAGCAAATGTGATTCATGGGGGGTTCAAAAATGGATCTGGACAAGCAAGCAAGGGGGTGGTGGCTGTAGCTCCAAATAGTGGAGGGGTTATAGCAGACTGTGTGTGTGTGTGTGTGTGTGTGTGTGTGTGTGAGTGAGAGAGAGAGAGAGAGAGAGAGAGAGAGACTGGTAAATACATCATAGATCACCTGATCACCATCTTTCTCCATGTTTATACTGGCAATTTAGTGAGTAACGGGTTAGCTAATACTGCATTAACTGAAACTAAATTTAGTCTTGAAGGATAGAAAATAATCATCATTGATTTACATGCAAAACATGTAACCATCACAATTCTGCAAAAAAAAAAAAAAAGGCTTAAAAATTCTTTCAGATCAGTTATTTCAGCACACAGCGGCTTGGCTCATTTTTCACCGCTCACTGTGATGACAGGCTCGAACTTGTGTAGGAGTCATGTCAATTACATTTGAACAAGGACCAGGGAGGAGGGGGGTTCTAGTTGAAACACGCTTGTTCGCCATTAGCGGCCGACATCAGCACGGGAGATTATACCAATATCTTAGATGCCCTGTTGCGAGGCCAGCTTCTTAGATGCTGACGCTCTGTGGAGCCGTCGTGTTAAACGGCTGTGACACAGTGGATTGTCGTTCCTTGGGGTCAGCATGGATGCTGCGTTAAAGATGAATCGGGTGGTGCTGATGTGAGGATGATGGGTTAAAAGGGTTACAAGCAGATAGGCCTGTGCTGTTCAAGGTCAGCACCTCAGACTCCGTCACTTAACTGTGCTTTGTGTCAACAGCTTGCTGAGTGAATCCATGCTGAGGTGCGCGCCAGCAAGCCGCTGTACCTCTATAAAACTATAAAAAGAACTTCCACATGACAAGTTGCCAGTTTATTAAAACTAACACAGTCCAATACAGTAGTCCTGCGGTAAATCCTACCTTCAAGAAGGTTGTAATGTTAAGTTTTTGCACTGACTGTTATGAGGTGTTAATTCAACTTTATGGTCATTGGAACTGAGAGGTGTTTATATCAATGAAGGTTGGCTACCTCACAGAAGAACCCCTCTGTATAACAGCACCGCAAACTCCTGGCTCCAAGGGGACCATAAAGTTGAATCAACACCTCTCTAAAACAGTTTCAACAACAACTGAACATTAGAACTTTCATGAAGGGAGGATTTATTACAGGACTGTTGCATTAGTTTTAGTCAGGTGAGGCAACTGAGTACATAATTTACTAATATTTATTTATTGCCACACCAACCCATTTGGTAGGAATTTTAGCACATTTCACTCAGATAAGAGAAAACCACAGGAGCAAACATCAAGCACGATCACTAAATAACAGAACACAGAACATACACGGCATCAAGCTGCCATATTGACCCGAGAAAGAAAGAAAGAAAGATCTATAAACCGCATTGGCCTGAATATGAGAAGATGTTTTATACTTTAACATTCAACATTTTCTTTCTGTCTTCCTTTCTCTGCTAGTGAATACAACAGTAGTTACTTGAACTTAACTCCACTTGATTTGTGCTTGGTTAATTAGTTAACCATGATTCTCTTGAGTTGGTAAAGAGAAATCTAAAATATTTAAAGGCTACAACATGCTTACACTATTTTATTTCAGTAACAAAATTGTCAGTAAGAGACCATTTATTTACAGTAGTTTTCGTCTTTCAGTTAGCACTTATCTTGTCGCAGAGGGGTGGGTGTTGTCTTAGAATTCAGATCAACTTTCAATACAGTATGTCAGACATGCTTTGATGTGACACTCTGTAGTCTATACAGCTGGCATCTTGTCTTCTCCAAACACCAAATGGATGAATGTGAGCAATACGCAGAACTGAATCTAAGCAATACCCTCATCATGACAACCTATGCCTTCTCAGATCTGTTTTCAAATGTTGATAGCATGTCACGTCTCCTCACTACTACAGCGTTCTACAAAACGATGCCCAGAAACCGAGATGCTGGAGCAGACTTGACCTGTGTAAAAATCTATTTCTAATCCGGCAGAAAACTGAGATGAATTCTCGGCGAGCCAATTAGAGTGGCGACTAATCCCTTCGTAACTCGTCAAAGACGTAAAACATCCTTTTCTTTCGTCTCTGTTCCTCGCACCCTCCGTTTCGCTCCACTTTCATCTCTCTCCTCTTTTATCTTATCAATAGGCACATATAGAGCTCTGCAGACACTGAGTGTCGAGCCCGGATCTTTCAAAAACACTCGGTTTGTGACGTTTTACACCTCTTGCCTACATTCAACACTAAATTACATTAAATTCCAACATCACTTCACCTTCCTGAGAGTGAATGATGGAGTTCGCAGCTCATACAACTAATGCAACGGCAAGAAAGCACTGACAGCTGGGTTTGTAATTTAACTAATGGCCCACATGAAAAAGTATAATCCACTGCGTCACATCATATATATCACAATACCGGTTTGTATATCATGTGTACGTCCTGCTTCTCTCGAGAATTTACTAATAAACGGCCCGTTCTATCTTCCTTTATGTTAGAGCTGGCATATATACACTTTACATTGGTATAATTGATAGCATCACTTCAACTGGCCTGTGAAAAGGGAGGGGTTTTCTCCCCCCTTTCCAGTTAATGGCCACGTAGCATCATCTTCACGTGGCGTCTGATTGGCTGAGAGTCACTCCACAGCACCAGGGTAATAAAAGTTACAAATGAGAGCAGGCTATTAGAGCCATTGACGTGCGTAGGCTAGCTTGCTAATTAATTGATCCTGAAACTTCATCTATTTTGTAGCCATAGAGGAACCCTTAATTAATCAACCTTTCCATATCGTTGTACTCTTTTCTTTCAATCCTTTTCTCTCTCCTCTTTTACCCCCCCACCCCCCCACTTCTTCCACTCCCTCTCTCTCTCTCTCTCTCTCTCTCTCTCAAGATCTTTTTTAATTGTGAGGTGAAAATGCCCAGGGTCCCATGGGCTGGGATGGAGTGCGGTTCTGGAGCTGTGAAGGAGACACAAGACAGAAAGTGTGTGTTGTCAGTGTGTATCTGCATGGCTATGATGTGTACTATTAACAGTGAGCCTGATGTTTCAAGAGCCTTTCAAATAGGGAGGGGCGTGAGCAGGCTGGAGTGGTCCCCTTTGTACCCCTACCCCTCCTCCACCTCCATCTTTCCTGGCAGAGGAGCTGATTTATTGGGGCTTCCCAACCATCCGTCAGAGCCAGCAGCGCTGGCTGCATTAACCCCAGAGACAACTCCAGCACCCGGGGCCCCTAAGTGCTTACAAGTGGCCCTCACTCTCCCCACTGGTGAGGAACCCCCTTGCCTAGTCTCAATCGATGTCGTAAATTACCCATCTAACTCCTAAGTCGATCGTCCACAAGATGATGTTTGGACAGACAAGGACTTTTACCAGCTTATTGTTTTAATGGAGACTTAAAAGTCCAATCACTATATTTCATATCACAATATTTTCAGTATACTCACATATTTTATGCTTCTGAACTGGCAATATTTTAACATATTCCAGATTTCGCCAAATTTTAGTTTACTGCATTTCGGATGTAACCTGACCTTTTTCTGCTACCAGGAAACACAACAATATAACCTTCCCTTTCTCCCTAAGAACCTTGACAAAACAGTTTCTAATCAGCTACGCAACTTCCTACATAATAACAGTTTGTTTAAGGATTTCCAGTCTGGTTTTAGAGCTCATCACAGCAAAGAGACGGCATTATTCAAAGTCACAAATGGTCTTTTACTCGCATTCGGTGCGGTCTTGTCTCTGTACTCGTATCGTTAGACCTCAGTGCTGCATTTCATGCTGTTGACCATTATATATCATTAGGCATATTGGAACACTTAATTGCCATTATAGGGATTGCATTAAGCTGGTTTGAGTCTTATTTATCAGATACAAATCTGTTTGTTCATGTTAATAATGAAAGTTAGTCACAGAGTGCCCCAAGGTTCTGTGCTCAGACCAACATTATTCACCCTATATATGGTCCCCATTAGTGACATTATTAGGAAACACTCAATACATTTTCACTGTTACTCAGATGACAATTATATTTATGAATGAAACCAGATGAAGACAATCAGCTAAGCAAACTTCAGGTGTGTCTTAAAGACATAAAAACCTAGATGACTTGCAATTTTGTACTTCAACTCAGACAAAACTGAAGTTATTGTGATGGGCCCTAAACATCTTTGAAACATATTATTTAGCGATATAGCTATCTTGGATGGCGTTACCTTGGCATCCAGGCCCACCACAAGAAATCTGGGAGTTATTTTTGATTAGGATATGAAAAATTAGGCACATACTGTCTCAAAAAAGATGCAGAAAAACTAGTCCACACATTTATTACCTCCAGGCTGGACTATTGCAACTCCCTGTTATCAGGTTGCCCCAATAAGTCCATAAAGACTCAACTCACCAACAACTTTCTGCATTTCTACATTTCTTTCTAATTATTAAGGTAAGATACGGTAAGATAATCCTTTATAATAACCCTTTATTATTATTACTACTATGACCATTACTACTACTACTATAAATATTATTGTTAATACTGTCATTGTCATTCCAATACTTGTCACTGTTGTTATGCATCTCTGGCCGCCTACATTGATTTGGGGTCTACTCCAAGGTTTCTGCCTTCTAAAAGGAAGTTTTTCCTCACCACTGTCACCAAACACTTGCTCATGGGGGTTTTGCTGGGTTTCTCTAAAAATCAAATTAAAAAGTTTGGTCTAGACCTGCTCTAACTGGAAAGTGTCATGGGACAACTGTTGTGATTTGGCGCTATATAAATAAATTGAATTGAACAAACTTACTTCTTGTCGTTCATTTGTCTTGTTAAGCATTTTTTTCCATAAAGGACACTTTGTCATAGTAGAAGAAGCACACTTGTAAATGCTTAAATTATGGCTGCATTCCAATTAGTTGCTTCGTTTCAGGCTCCTGCTGTCAGGGCTTACTGCAACACTTAAAAGCAATACCTGTCCTTTTTCTTTACTGTAACATGTTCAAATGTTATCTGTGAAAAGAGGCTAGTCTGTTACTATAACACAAGACAGAACATTTACATGTATTTAATTGTTATCATAACCACTTAATTTAAATAAAAGTCATGTTGTCTACAACTATTTTTTATAAAAAGCTCTAAAATGCATGGTTGACAATTGTTGGACATTGCTTTTACTTTAGTGGTTTCAGCCATTTTGAAAACCACTGTAAAATATGTTATTATAATCCATAATTAAAGATGTGGTAAATAGAAAAACAAAGGAGAAGAGCCATCCTAAAATGGTGCTCATTATTTGAGAATGTACACAGCTGTTGCCCAGTTGAAAGGAACAGAGGACTTTGAGGCAAGCTTATTACAGAATACAGTTGTACTAGTTTTCTATTTCTTTCATCTTTCTTTGCATGCTGATCATGACTGAATAAAGATGATATCTGGAAAGTAATCTTTGAAAAGAGTGGGACTTCATAAAAGGTGTACAAAGCCACAAAGGACAGCATGAGAAGCTTGAGAAAGAGTTTGTGTAGACTGAACAGGCTCCGGGTCAGCCACATTTCCACTTGACTTTAAATGCTTGGCTTCTATTAAGTTGGCACAGTGTGTAAGGAACAAACAGCCAACACTGGTAATGGTTTCTGCCTGACTCGTTGACACCTTCACCCCCTGCAAACACACACACACACACATACACACACACACACACACACACACACACACACACAAACACAAACACACACACCTTTTTCTCTTTCTCTCCCTTTCATTTCCCAGGATATCTTTTTTTCCTCCTGCTCTTTCTCCCACTCCATCACTCCTCCCCCCTCTTTTCACATCAAACACTAATGTTTCCTTCAACTTCCTTTTTCTCTCTGTCTGCCAACTTTGAAATCACGGGAAATTACGCTAAGAATTGGCGGCACTATTTTTTAAAAATTATTTCTTTCTTATTTTTTCGCTTTCAACTTTATTCCACTTCCCAAACAAATGCTTTTCTCATGTGGCCTGTCATACCCAAGACACCCGCCTCGTTCTTCCACTTCCTCCTCATCTTCTTCTTCTTCTTCCTCCTCCTCTTCTTTTTTTTTCTTCTTCTGCTGATATGTTTGTTGTGGCTCCCGTCACTCCACACTTTGTCTCTCACCCTTTGTGACACATTCAAACTGTCTCTCACGCAGATGCATGCAGACACAGCACAATGCTAACTACATCTAATGCAAGTTCTAGGGTTATAAGCTGGAGGCTACCAGGAACGTCCCCCTCGTGCCCCTAGACATCAACAGTGAGATCAGTGTCTGTGCTTGCCTCCTATGGCTGGATTAAGGAAAGGTAACGTTCCTAAATGGTAATGTTGTAGTGTTGCTGTTAAGGAGGCGTCAGAGCACGTGTGACAGAACACATGTATGTGATGGTTTAGGAGACAGAAAGAGCTCCAGACTTTGAACAGTTAAATAGAATGATGACTACGCAAGGACTGAGGGTTCACGTATAACCTCTCAGTTACACACACAGTGATTATGCTCACCAGTAACTCTAACTTTACTCTGTAAACAACCAAATTAAGATAAAAGTTCAGTCAAGCTTTTGACATGAAAAAGCTTTTGTATGTATGAATGTACGTTCATGTCAACATGCAGATGTGACATCTCTTACATAACGGTGTATTTTAGAGAGCAACACAAACATAAAGAAATATGAATAAATTGGGTGAGTTGACAGGATTTGTCCTTCTGTTATTGTGATGTTTCTTTTTTATTTTTTTTTTACTTACGGACATGTTGCAGCATTTGCAGCTACAATGAAACCTATTCTATTCTACTCTGGTGTACACATGCCACAGAAACTACTGCAGGTCTAGTAATCCAGGTATACTTTGGTTATAATGTTAGCATCTGCTCAGTCAAATTATGCACGCATGGGTGCACACACACACACACACGCACACACACACGCACGCACGCACGCACGCACACACAGTACCATCTGGAAAAGCCCAAACTATGCAGATAGTCTCAATTTTTTGAGAGATCCATCATCTCAGAGGTTTCTGATTCCACCTCAATATCATTGAGGTAAATAGAATTTTGTTTATGGAGCTCAAAGCATCAAACAATGACACTGTTCAATTACTCTGGAGGGGACCTTGCTGCCAATAGTTTTCATAGGGCTTATTTTTACAGCAAAAACGTAGTTCCAATAAAAACCTGTTTCCAGGGAGATCTGTGGATTTTCTTGAGCAATGGGAACACAAATTCTGGATATAGATGTTTTCTTTTTTGTCTTGTGGGGGCATTTCATGCTTTTATTAGACAGCAATAGAGAGATAACAGGAAACGAGGGAGTGATGCATCAAAGATCCTTGGCCGAATTTACACTGAGGATGTTGTGGTTGGGTAGCTGGGTGAGTCTCAACCCATAAGCCATAGGAGAGTTCTGTCATTTGTCAACACTGTGAGCACCAGTCACAAAATTCAAGTCACCTTCATTGTTCTGGGGTGGAATTGTCAGATATTTCAAAACCTAAACAAAGGCAACAAAAACAGTGGGACATGAATAAATATCACTAAATGACAAAATAATAACTTACACTTTAATTCAAAAATGTAATACCTGGTATAATTGGTGAGCTACTATAGGCAGGCAATGGTGTGAGTCTGCTACATATACCCAATACCTCCACTGGATGAAATGTTACATACATTTGTTATGGACTTGTTATTTAATACAAAGGTGCTCAATTTTAGCAGGATTTGATCACAATAATGAAAGACATTCAAACAGAACCTTTTGTTCCTCTGCTAAACCCCCCTACACACACACACACACACACACAGTCTCTCAGTTCCTGGGAAATAACAGAGATAGACGTACACGCATATCTTTGTTGACGTCACGTTGCCTGGCAACATCCCAGCATGCTTGGCTGTGACAAGCTGAGTTCTCAGCCCTGAAGCACGATGCATCATGGGGGATTGTGCGTGCCGTGTCTTACATCACCCACAATCCTCCCTTGCTGATGCAGTCACAGTCAAGATGGAGAGAGTGTTGTTTGCAGCTGATCCTGGGACGGTTTTGCAACATGCAAGGTTAAAAAGAGGGTGGGCGATTTCTCCTCCTCCAGAAACAGCACCGATCATGTCCATCGTAACTGTATTTGGTACATCTTTTGATATGTAATTAATAGTCACTTTAAGACTTGATATACAGTGTATTTTGCAGCACACATCTGGAGCATTCATTTTTAGCCCTCCCTGATCAGACCCCTGACCGCTTTTCTGTAGGTGAGGCTCATTACGCTCATCTGAGAGTGTGGAATTAAACCTCCTCCTCCGAACTCATTACTGTGAGCTAGATTTCACCGGCTGCAGATAGGCAATGCGGTGGTGCTGCTTTTAAAGCCAGAGCCAGATAATTAGAAACTTTAGAAGCGCATTTCCCATGGCCATAGCCAGAGTGAACAACTAATTCTATTTGAACTAATTACGTTCCATCGTGCTACACTCGGGCTATGTAATACGCCCGAGGATTTCATCACAAAACAGTACTGGGGATGTATTTTTATGCGTGTTACTTACTGAACGTCATTATGTGTTGGCATTACTCACTATGCACAGCCTGTCTTCACATATACACCCCCGCTGACTCCCAATTGTGTGTATTTGATATTGCAAAACCCCAAAGCAGGCTCAATAAAGTTCATTTTGGGAGTGTATTGACATCATCAAAATGCGTCAGATGAGGTTAGGAGCTGCAGCCTGGGTAATGAAATCTAAAATGAAATCTCCCTGTATGGACAGCAGACCACAGTCACCAGAAAGACAAACTGAATTTAATTGTAGTAAATCATTGATTTAGCCTGACACTTCAAACATTTTCAGCAATTTTTTTTTTTTGTGACAAATGTAGGCGTAGTACGCTCTGACTTCTGCCTACACTTTTTCAGTTGTTATTACAATCCATTTTTTACATTTCTTCATTATTTGAAGCAGTTTTTTTCAATAACTTAAATAAGAAAAATCAACTCAAGTGATACTATTTTATGTATGTATGTCACATTGTTATTATTGTTAATTTAAACATAAATAACCTGCACACTAATAACCAAAATAGGACAAGCATCATATCATCATCAATTTTGTTTGCAAGCTATATGCTAATATGAAACATTTCACATTAAAATGTCAAAAAAAAAGAGATTATAAACAATTGCTATATATTTTATTGTGCATTTGATCCCCATTGTTTCCAACAATGTTCAAATCGATAATTTAATTCAGGGTTAATTCATTTGGTCGCCTGTTGCTGTAATTCCAGAAGAGTGTCGGCAAATGAGGGAGGAAGTAAGCAAAATGACTAAACGTGGCATGAATGAAACTTTTAAAACATTACGTCAGCCGTGGAAATTATAGCAGTCGTTAATGATCAAACGCTACTCATAACGTCATCAAACTAAGTCTGTTGTTGTCATTGTTTGCATAAAGAGAACCGCAGCAGCAGAAATTACAAAATGTGTGTTTAATGTCTTCTCTCCACATGATGCTTTTCAAAAAAAAAAAAAGAAAACAAAAAAACAAATCCAATATATATCTTCACTGCATAACATGGCAATCGTGCCTGAGAGAATCTATACGATATGGCCTAAAGTATTGGAGCACATCTTTTCATTGTTGAATTCAGGCGTGGAATGGGGCTGTTTTCCAGGAACATTAAGATTTCCATTTTTTCCAGTGAAGGGTTAGGGTTATTCTTAAAGCTTCTACACACCAAGACATTTTGGACAATGCTATACTTCCAACTTTGTGGCAACAGTTTGGGGAAGGCCCTTTTCTATTCCAGCATGACTGTGCCCCAGTGCACAAAGCATCGAACACCTATGGGATAAACTAGAGTGAGACTGCCAGCCAGGCCTTGTGGTGTGATATCAGTGTCGGACCTCACAAATTCTCTACTGCATGAATGGATGAATGGGCAAAAACTGACACAGGAACACAAAATCTTGTGGAAATCCTTCCTTGAAGACTGGAAGTTGTAATAGCTGTGGGAGAAGGGGGAGCAACTGCATATTAATGCCTTTGTATTTAGAATGCTATGTCATTAAAGTCCCTGTTGGTGTACTGTTCCAATACTTTTGTCCATATAGTGTATCTGCACATGGCATTACAGACCATTTTTATGCACATATGCACATTTGTGTAGTATTTTTACGACAGTGTAGGAAGTCTGTCTGTCAGTCCATCTGTGTTTCCCTCCTTCTCTCGCCATGCCTCTCTCTCTCTCTGTGGTCTTGCTATATGAGGAAGCTCGCTCAGCCCAGCAAGACGTGTCCAAGTCCAGACCAACAGACCAGGCTGACTAAATATAGCAGGCATTGACAGCAGGGGACCCCCAAACGCCCCCCCCCCCCAACACACACACACACACACTGTGGCACTCAGTACTGCTGTTTCACTACAAACTACACTGACTGAGCTAGACTGTCACTCTCTCTCTCTCTCTCTCACTCTCAAACACACACACACACAGAAAGATAAGTAAGCTTTCTGCCAGAAATGTGGAACACACATATCATCTATGCAAACACATACATATAGTACACACAGATTAATTCACACACACACTTTATCTGTATCTCTCCCCAAACACATAGACACACACAAACACACACACCCTTCCAGTCCAAATGGGATTTACTTAAGACTCAATAAAACAGACAGAAGCACTATTGTCTCCAACACAGGCCTATTGTGTCACACACGGAGACTGTGACGCGGGTCGGCTGTGGTGTGTCTGTGTTTACTAAGCAGAGAGCATTCCAATACACACGCTCACACAAGTAGAGAGACATGCATAAACACACACACACACACACACACAACCAGAGAGACATACATAAACACACACACACATACACACATACACACGCACACACAGCATCAAACCCATCTCGCTCCATTGGGAGTCTGAGGGGAACTGAGTGATGAACAGGAGTGACACCACCACATGCCAGGGTGTGAGATGCGCTGCCTGGTATTTTAGGCTGCGTCTCAAATTGAACATGCCAAGCCTGCAGGGGAAAATCGCTGGAGAATGTTCACCACGAGAAGCAAATGTCCCACAGCAATATCGCTTATAAAACCGACTACAAAGATTGGCACTATAAAGGAGGCTGACTCATTCATGAATCACAGTGAGACACACACGTATGAAGATGTGCCGTTCGGGTTTGTTGACATACCTGCTGTTGAGGATACTGCATCCCGCCCATGCTCATTTGGCCCCTCCCCTGCATGCTCATTGGGTATCTATGTGGAGGAGGTGATGTGTATGTCTGGCTAGGAGGGTAAGGCCCGCTCCCTGGCTGCTGTGGGGTGGAGTAGGGATTGTTGGCCATGCTGTACAGCTGGGAGCGCTTCATAGCCATGAAGTCCATGGAGGACACCTGTAGAGGGGAAAAGAGGGATTAATGATATATCATCTGCAATTCTTCCTTGGTTGATATTTCACATACATTCACGAGGACACATTGTGATTGGCTGAGAAGTGTTCATATGAATGCATCCACCATCTGCCAAGTTGGAACCCCAGACAGAAGTCCACTTAGTGCAAACACTCCAAACCACAGCCACCATTGATTTATTTTATAATTGCACAGCGAGTGGAAGCCTTAAATGAATGTCTACAGGTCATAAATGAACTACAAATGGAATTGAGTAAGCAAAGATGTTTATTGCATAGCTATCAGGAGCAAACTTTGCTGGAGGGGAGCCAAAATAAAATGATTTAATTAAAACCAAAAGCTTGTATCTTTGTTTTTAATGTCTGAAAGGGTTTTGAAAGTGTTGTAAATGTTGTTTAAAGGCATGGGAAGCAATAGCAATAAAAGCTCCATGGCCTTGTTCCCACAACCACAGCCCAGCAGTGCCAGTGATCACCGTACAGCGCGCCGCTCTCACTTGCTATGTTGTTGCTTACATCAAACTGGCAGAAAGACTGATTATTACATTTATGCTCTTCAGGATGAAAATAAGAGAACAACTAAGGTTTGAGAGTCTTTTCACTGTGAACGTGATGAGGCATTTTAAGAGCAGAACAGTTGAAGCAGTCAAAGTGTATGCTCTCCACAGCTACACCTTAGGAGCTGACTTCTCATATGAACACAAAACAAAATCAAAGAGAAGAAGGAGAGGGTGTCAAGGGCGATTTATTCCATTGTAAGTATTTCAGAGGCTTTTTAGAGGTTGTTTGGGGTCTCAGTGAACCACTGGAAAATTCCGGTACAGTGCGTCGGGCTAGTGCTAATCCGTCACCCGTAGCGACGTGTTTGTCTGTCTGCGGGGCAGATAATGTGGGCTTTTTCTATCTTCCCTCTCTCCTCTTATGCTTTCTCACTTTTGTTTCCGCCATGTAGGATCATGTGTGATTTATGACATTTTGTTCCTACGGTTTCTTACACACACACTTTCACTTCTCTCTCATCTCCAGCTAACCATCTTCCCCAACCCTCCTTCCCCCTCCACCACCACCAGCTCCCTCCTTAGTTCCCTCTCCTCTCCCCAACTCAATATCACCTTGTCTAGTGTAGAGGAGAAATTGCCGCTGCCTCATATTGCCAGGCTAATATCAAGAAAACATGTCAGGGGATGGGAGCACTTTATTCAGCAGGTTACGTGCAGACGGTTACGGTCCTCTGGCTTTAAAGTGGTTTTGTCTACTGAGGCATGTGCGTGGAGTAGTTTGGACTATTTCACAGAGTGCAGGAGAGAAAGAGAGAGAGAGAAAAAAGTGTGTTTGGGTAGTGATAGAGATGGAGAAGAAAGCCAGAGGGAGAGAAATGAGTACTCTTGGGTGTTTAAATGTTATTTCACAGCATGGAGGTGTATGTGGGTGTGTGTGAGGAGAGAGGGTTATCCTTAAAAAGGTCTGCATCACCAGGGTTTTACCAGGAAGAGTCCAATTCAAAGAAAGAAAAAAAAATGTGTGTGTTAACGCTTGATTAAAGTCATGTTCATGTGCTGCACTTTTTACCTTAATAAACGGATCATTCTCTATGTTACGCTTAAGTTACAGAATGTACCAGTGACACCAACCTTGAACGACACATTTTACCACCGGGCAAAGCCGACATCTCATCTGACAAAATAATTGTCAGACTACAGCACATTAGGCAAAATTATGAGTCACTTTTGATCAAAATCTGTTTTAAATGTTTTTGATATTTGAGATAATGATGGATGAACCTCAAGCAGTAAAATCTGTTCCAACCTTGTATCATCATATAATTCAACTCCTCCCCTCATTCCTGAGAAAGACAATAAGAGCCTGACTGAAGAATGAGAGTGATCGAATAACTCAATACAGAAAGCAGCTAAAATGGATTGAATCCATCCATCCATCCATTTTCTATACCGCTTATACGTCAGGGTCGCGGGGGGGCTGGAGCCTATCCCAGCTGACTACGGGCGAGAGGCAGGGTACACCCTGGACTGGTCGCCAATCATGGATTGAATCCATTTCAGAAAAAAAAAAATTACAAGATTTATTTGTAGAATACCAAAAACATCAACAGCAAAACAATCCAAAAATCCTTACAAATGTAATTGAATAAATGAAATAAAAGAGAGCAGAGTGGCAGCAGGAGTAACGATGCCAAGACAAGACAGGCAATAACAGATTAAGTCTGTAAGTGTGCCTGAGCTGAGCAGAAGTAAACCATCTGAATATGTTTGAGAGTATTTTTGATGTGCTATAACTGATGCTGGTCATCTATCTCTAATACAGCTGGAATGGTGTATTCAGTGGAGCAGAGGGCACATGATCTATTTAAACACTTGTATACTCAGGACACTGCACAAGCCAATTACACACACACACACCACCATAAAGCAATATCTGCAATGAAAATGCCATGCTCTCCAGTTTCTAAAAATCCAGGGCACTGTGCCACCTGTGATATGGGACACCGCCCCCCCTCCCAGCTCCATCCAGTTCAACAATCCATCTCAAGAGGTCCTACATTCGCCAAAAATGCTGAGTGCAATACAAGTAAATCCCCTCACACATCTGCCAAGTGTACACACACATGCACTTGCCAAAAAAAAAAAGAAGAAAAAAAAAAGTAGTGGATATTCCATTAAATGCAAAATCTTGCACTGGCTCCTGGCTCTCTCTGTTGATCTTTCTCTCTCTCTCTCTCATGCACTTTCTCACACACACTTGTGGGCAATTCTTAAATAAAACAGCCACAATAAAATTATATAGAGCTATCTGATACATCGGTCCATCCTCCGCACACAGCATTATCCACACCTGTCCACAGAGGCAAAAAAATGAGTACTCCGCCTCCCCAAACGGAGCCTCATATCTGCTCTCATGACAAGTTCCACTAAATGAGATTTCAGCCCACTGCAGCCTTTTCCTAGAGATGTGCTCACCATTTCCCCCACACCACCAAGCAAAAAAAAAAACAAAAAAAACAAAAAAACGACAACAATTCCTGACAAATTGAAACATTATTTTTTTTTCTCCCCTAAGAGAAATGGCTGTACTTAGGAAAAAAAATTATGAATATGACAAGAAGTGAATCGTGTTTTTGCCAGGAGGGACAGCAGATAAAAAACTAGAGGGAATATACAGAAATTGTTTTTTATTTTCTTCAAATGTGTTTTTCACTTTTGTTCATCTGGGCATGCCATTCAATGGAGCAGGGGGAGGAGGCATGGGAGACAATAGTAATTCAACTGCTAAATTTAAAATTCAATTTATGAACTCCTCTCCAGCGTTCTGACTCTTGTGAGCTTTTTTTTTTTTTGCGCAAAACAAAGCCATTAAAACTGAACATGGGTGAAATTACTGTGGGGTGAAACCTGCTAAATTGCTTTTCTGAGCTCAACATTTTTATGTTGCAAAAATGATTTTACTCCTCGCTTTAATGTGCTAAGTTGTTAATCAGAAAGAGACAAAATGCTCGACACAAAAGGCTCGGATATGTGGATTATGAGACACACACTGGGATCAAACAAACATAAAACAATATTAGTAAATGGTTATTATTCCAATTTCATTTTGAATGCGGAAATTATTTTTAAAAATCTTCAGATTCATCAGCCGTGGTGAATGAGCATGTTTGAGCAGGGCTGACGCACACACTCACCCAATAGCCCTGTGGCTATTGCTAACCTTGTCCTTTACTAGACCCCCCACCACCGCGCACACACACACACACACACACACACACACACACACACACACACACAGTGTGACAGAGACAAGCTCACCCACTTGGCAGGTATAGTAACAACAGATTTCTCTGACCTAAGCAGCACAGAGGGCTTCACATAACAAAGGCTTGTTTAAAAGATGTTCCTTCGCAAGTTCTTTATGGGCTCCAAACTGCTTTATTACTACAACTTCAGAAATTGTTTGAACCTCGATGGGGAAGTTCAAGAAATTATTCTGATTTTTACTTTCGGTAATTTTAATACATTACCTGGTGGTGAGATAGAAACCGAGACAACAGACTCTTACTGTTGTCTAAGTAAGTTCCTAAAGAACCATTTCATGCCCAGTGAACTGGCTGTTACAGTATTGCTGCTATAAAACTCATTGTACTTATCTACTGGGATATTCCAGAGTCTTTAGTCTGATGTACAAAAAATAGGATTACTATTTTTCAACTACTGGGCATTAAGACCTATTTGGTACTCACATGGCGCAAATTGTTCTTAATATCACCTTAGAAAGACACATCAAACCTGATTGCATTTGAAAATTAGCCCCAAGATGCCTTTTTGGTATTGATTATCCTCCTCCTTTTCTTGGAAACACTAGTGTATAATGCAAGCTTTTATACCTGTGTAATGAAACTGTTTTAGCCTGTGTGCATTTGGGTAAGAGAAACAAATAAGGATAATTATTGTCAACGGATCCCCTTTATCCTCTGTGCCGCGTCTGTCTCTGGAGAATCAACATGCTGCTGCCAGAGCCGGTTGGTCTGCTGGGACAATCAGCCTCGTCTTTTATGTTATTTATTTATACCATGCAGCAGAGCTCTCTCCAGTTTCTATTGCACTGTGGGGCCTGCTGATGTCTCGGCCTACAGAACAAAGCTGCACATTTGGGGCTTGAAACCCTGTGCATTTGGGCCTACTGTTTCAAGTAGAAAAAAAAAATAGAAATGGTTGGAAGAGAAAAGATGGGAGAAGAGGGGGAGAGACAAAGACGAGAAGAGAGACTGCAGCAGTGGGCGAGTACAGATCGAGTTCCATATTAATGTGTGCAAATTCCCCCGCTCCTGCTGACTAAGATTAGAAAAATTAATTTCATGGATGCAGAGACAATACTGATGTCATCAAGCAGAGAGGAGAGGAGCAGCGCGTTGTTAACTCCTCCCTGCCTGGCCTCCATGAGGAATAGATCACTCTTTAGGATCGGCTCATCACTTCATTTCACTGCCAGGATTCAAGCAAGTTAACTAAACACTAAATGCTTAGCCTTGACAGATCTTTCCTATCAATTTACCCCGTCCTGAAAAACAGAATTTACTGAGAAAGTGCGCGGTGAAGTAGCTGAGCTGTGTGGATGGTGAATTCCCACGTGATTGCTGCATCGCTAAGAGGACCAAATTCAGTGAATTATGTCTTGAAACACAATCTCATCCTGCATCTCAGCACGCGTGTCTTGTTAGTAAAAAGTCTCATAACCAATGACAGTGTGAAGAGTAGCACTGGTCCACAGGGAGCTGGGTAGAGCCAAATTGCCTTTCCTCAGCCCAATGTGCCTGAATGGCACAGGCAGCTAGGCATGAAGGCTGGCAAGCAAAGAGGAGCATGAAATTATCTGAGGGGAGCGAGGTGTAAGGAGTGATAGCCATAGACGAGACAGGGGGGAAACGTATACACAGTGTATGTTTGGCCATGAGCCTGTGAATTGAAAAAGAGAAGCATAGAGAAGCCAGATAAGAGGCTGCTGTTATGCGGCCGACCAGCGTGCTTTTGTGTTTGGCGCAATGCACATAATTGCTCTCCCTCCTGTGTCGTCCTCTGAGCCGGTGATCGGCATGCCCTCTGCGTTTGACACCAATATTTACAGCACACACAAACAACCGCTCTCACACACATGCATACATCAGGATGCTCAAAAACACCCACCCGCTCCAACCGCCCATCCCCCGTGCATGAGGAAAAGTTGCAGAGCATTCAGTTCGTCACGGCCAGCAAAAAAGACGTCATTAAGAGGGGGGAGGAGGGGGATGGAAGAAAAGATGGGAGGAGGAGAAGGAGAGAGGGTGCTTCATCTGTCTCAAGTGAGATTGGGGTCGCAAGGTCACCGGAGCCCTTTTCCTTCGCCAAGACTGAGAGCTGAGGAAGCGACAGGGACAGAGGGGAAAAAAAAACAAAACTCCACGACAAAACGAGATGCTGCTGACATGCCTGCGACACGCCATTAGAGAATGAAAACAAATAAAATGCAATCGTCTGCAGACAGTAGATGTGGAAGAACAAAGACCACACATTTCCCAGTTAAATCTCTTGCCGGGGAACAGTTTCCCTAAGACTGAATACATTCAGATTTCCACTGTACAAGAAGGGCGGACTTGATAAAGACACACAGTTCCAGTTAGAACAAAAAGGTTTTTCCAGGGGTGCAATTTGTAGTGTTTTTAAAGTCTGGTCAAAGGTCAAAATTCCTTATTCTCTTCTCCTCTATCACCGTTGCACAGATTTCATGTGCTGAGCATGTGTTTCTAAATCATCTGACAAACTTTGCTACAAACCAGCAGTGTTTCCCCTTGAAAAAGTTTCTCACTGGGTGCAAAATCCACTGAAAAGCCTCTGGGTAAGACCGTGTGTCACTACAAGTATTGCTTTGAAACTGATGCAAATTAAAAGCTTTCAGGAAATAGTCGGGACATCTCCTTCAGCACTGCTTGCCTGTTTTCATAGAATCTGTTACTGATGTGAGAGTCTTGCTACATGCCCAGTATTTTCTCGTCTCTCGGTCCTGTGTGCTTCCTGCCTCCCATGACCCTGGAAACAACGCAGGGCCACTGAAAAACCCCATTTCATCTAAGGGCTTTGGTGGAACGAGAGGAATGCGTTTGTCTCTGACTTCTCCAGCCCACAGAACCCCATGGAGAGATGCTGTTACACAACCAAATGAAAGGGAGAAAAAAGGGGCAGGAGGAAGGGAAAATAACAATAACTCCATCTGCCCCAAAGAGAGAGAACAGGCTATTTGAGTAAATATGCTGCCCTTTCGCTTCAATCGTCTCCTGGAGCAGAGCCGAAATGTGTGTATTAAATATGCAGGCTAGATTTACTCTCTTATTCAAGGAAATCACCACCTTTGCTAATGGAATGGTATTGGAGAGGAACTGCATTTCTACAGCTTGGATAATTATGAACAAGGTCCCGTATCGCCAAGTGTGTTTATGAATTAGCAATGGTTATTCATGATATTGTGCTCAGAGTAGAGTGAAAATACATAAGTGAATACTAAGCGAGCAGACCAACAGAAACGATGCTAAAGGGTCCTGAGGGGGCTTTCTCTGCCATCCATTAGTCTTCCCTGTAAGGCAAAGCTTAACGAGCTCCTCAGGCTGGGAGGCTGGCCATTGAAGGAGAGGGAGCAAAGTAAATTATGAAGGTGAAAGCTACATTTAGAGCAAGACCACAATAATCCCCCTCCCCACCAACCCACCCGCACCCATTATGCTCTCACTCACCTTTCTCGCTCGAAACACAGGTGTAGTGTTTCAATTCAAAAACTAAAAAAAAAAAAAAAAAATTAAAAAATAATTTTATCAAGCAGTTAATAAATAGTAAATACACTGCATCTATAAAAAGCAAATTGTCAAACTAGGTCACAACTATGGTGCAGTTAAAGAGGCTCCCTACTAAAAACAAGGATTTACATTCAGGCTGTTTGTTTTGGAGCACTGCCCAGTCCTCCAGGGTAGAACCATCCATATTTCTCCAGCGGGTGATCCATCACTTAAAAAACAAAACAACAACCCAAATAACAAGCAGATATCCTGACCTTCCTTCCTCAGGCGGATATTAGATACTCATTAAAAGTCACCTGAAACAATTTGAACCAAATTGATTTCATTATAGGACTCTGCACGACACACAAGGCCACCATGTCTGATAGCTCAGCGGGAAATTTGCAAAGTTAATTAGCAAAAAAAAAAAAAAAAAAAAGATTTTCATAAAGTATTTTTCCCCTCCACTTTACTTTATGTCACTTTTCAATGGTAAAGTGACACTGCAAGTGCAGACAGAAAATGAATTCCAGCTTTCAGTAGTAACAAAACAGTGTGTGTGTGTGTGTATATGACATATTGTGTAATATCATGTTAAGGTAGCCCACCCACCCCCCCACAATATCTGTTAACCTCTTCATCTTATATATGCATAAACTCAAACTCCACCATCACCCCACCTCGTTTTCCCCCTCACCTCAATACAGCGGTCACAGCAGCAGTGGCAGCAGCAGCAGACGTGGCCTTAATTTTCTCCTGTAATGAATGTGAGCCTCCACTCTTCCACCCTGCTGTGAAGGCTTCCCCAGAAATGGGCTCCTCGACCTGGGTTAGGGGCCCAGGAAATTGGCTTCCCTCCCCCCACAGCCCCTCCAGGTCACCCTCTGGGAGGCCTCAGGCTCTGTGAACCCGGGCCAGGCCTCCCATCTCCAGGGCCCTGACTGGGAATCAATCACAGGAGCTGGCTGGGAACATGAGGTGGGGGAGCCGAGACGATCGATGAGAGGCTCCAGGCCTGTGGGAGCCCTGATGCATGGCCTGACTGTATACACACCTCTGACTCACACTTAACTCCACCATTCACTTCCATTATCTGTGAGCTCCAGGGCAGCTCTGTTTACGGTGGACTGGCTTTGCCAGACCATATGAATAGCTTATGACTGAGAAAATTGAGTGATATCTGCAGTTAAAGGGCCTTAATTAGATTTAGACATGATCACGCTGAAAATGACTGCCACTATGTATATGTATAGTATTGTAGAAGCCGCCCTCAAGAGACATGAAAAAAAAGGTTGAATTTTCATGTTATTAAATTCAATATTAAGAACCAGTGCAGTCACATATTGTTTTTAAACCAGAGCAAGCCACCCTATGGTCAGAATGAGAACCTTGGTTGTTATTTTATACACCAAACCTTGACCGATCTTTTGTGTTCAGATTTTTATTAAAGGCCAGACGTATAGAAAGGATACACATATTTCCCAAGAGAGGCTACAGATTCTTTTGCTACAACACACACCATGTATCCAGCTCTGTGAAACAAGCCGTGCATGTGTCCGTGTGTGTGCGAGTATTTTTTGTATGTCAATTTTCATGTGAACCACTGCATATATATATGATTTTACACATTACTACTGCAGATTAAAAGGATTCTGAAAACAAAGTGTGAGCTAACTATGCTTATGGATATTAATGTGGGTGGGTGTATGGATGCATACACATTACACACACACACACACACCAGTATATTAACAAACTATAAATGCACACCAGGTCTGCCTGTACCAATAAAATGTGTGTATAAGTATTTTGTGTGTGTGTGTGTGTGTGTATGTTTGAGTGTGTGATCAGTGTGTACCATCTGTGTCCAGATGTTGTGTAGAGAGCAGGCTGCGTGGACAGCCAGACAGTTGGCAGGCCTTCTGACAGGCCTGTGTTCCTTATTGATAGAGGGATCACAGAGGCAGAAGAGTCAGCCGTGCTCAGCTAGACCACAATATTGTCCTCGCTGCTGTTATTCATCCCAGTCAGCCAGGAGAAAATGGGATGTTCTGAGCCAAGTTTATAGCTGTCAGATCTGGGCCAAATAGGAGTTGAATAGGTTTCAAACATTTGGAAAACAGCATGAGGAACGTTTGATTTGTCATACAGATGCAGCCAGATTCTTGTGTCACAGCTGAAGAATTTCATTGTATTTGAATTTAGACAAGGATTTTAATACAGATGAAAATAAAGCTGAACCTAAAGTTTGCAGCCCAGTGTGTTGGGATGAACGGCAGCAAGGGCCAACTTGTTGATGGGAGTGGTTGGACCGGTTCTTGTTCTTTGTGGAGGTGAGACCGAGGCACGGTGCAGCATAGCAGGAAATATTTAAGCAGTCTGACTAACTGCAACCTCTATTTTTACTTAACAGACTAATCTAAGCAATCTGTGTCAACGCTGAACAAATCACATACTTTAGATTTGAATCTGTTATCATAATAATGTGCACTCATATATTTGTTGTAAAATGGAGTAAACTACCCCTTAAAAATCTTAGTGTACAACAGAACTATGACATTAAGGGCTTAAACTGTCATGCACATTACTGCACTTTCTCTGCTTTTAGGCTTTTACAAAAGGCATCTGTTGACCACTTAGTTTCCATTATTGCCTTGCAGAACTGTCTTCCTGACCTCGGACCCTGTGCCATCTTTCTTCCCTGGCTCCTGCCAGAGTTATGGAGCAGTTCTGACGTTTATGGAGGGCAGACCCTTTTCTCTGTGCTTTGATCCAGAAAGTTCTATAGCCCACAGTTTTGCAGGGGTCATCTAAGAGGAGCCATGTGGGCAGCAGCGTGTGTAAGTGAAAGCACATTGAGCTACTTACTTTAAGCAGAGCCTCAGTGTGGAGGCTCGTACAGAAGAGCCTTGGAGGACTTGAGGGGATATAAGGTGCATGCTGGGTGCATGCATGTGTCTGCAAAGGCTAAGCTCTACTTGTGCGGATGTGAGAAAAAGAACAGATAGGCAGCACTCCAATCCATACGAAACAAATCACACAAAAAATGGAAATAAGTGTCAGAAAATAGTGAATCGGAGACCAACCCCAAATTTCATCAGGCAGTATCACGGCTCTCATATCTGTCATCTCTCTTTCATCATACCCCTCCATCCCCTATACAAATTATTCATGTCAGTAGCTAAATGTATTCATACCATTCTGTTTACTTTATTACTCCACTTTTATTCTGCTCTTTTCCCCACATTTGTTTACAAGAATAAAAGCCTACTCTGACAGAATTATCCCTCTGCACAACAAAAATAAATCACAGTGCTTGCACACACATCATTCACATTCAAAGAGCACAGCTAAATTATAGATGGCCCCTTTCTCCCCAAATATGCATTTCATTAGCATTTCCTTCGCCTGTTGTCTTTTTTTTCCTTCTGCCCGCCTGCACGCACGACCCACTGGTTGGTGTGTTGGGGTGTGTGTGTGTGTGTGTGTGTGTGTGTGTGTGTGTGACTGGAGAATGGGAACAGACTCGCAGCAAAGCAGGACGCGTCCCCTTTCCCAAGCCTAATTTAGGATTCAATTACAATACTCTTTAAAAAGCGTCGACTTCGCAATTAATTATTTTAAGATTAGCCTGACAGTAATGGGCCTCCCACCGACGCCAGCGAGTGCAAGACTGGCCGCCTGCACCCCAGGACCACTCTGTCTCTCTACATATATATAAATACACCTTTATCTTTCTCTCTTGATCCCCTCCATTTTCCACATCTCCCCTTCACACTCTTCTCTCCATCTTCCTCTCCTGTGGAAAACCAGAGATAAATCTTTCCCCTCCCCACCTTCATTCCCTCCCTTCGTCCTTTCTACCTTTACTACCTCCTCTCATTGCTATGTTACACTTTGTTTCTTGTTGCTGTTGTTTTTTTCTTCGTTACTTTGTGTTGTGCTCTGATCTCCTTGGCGGTTGACGTGCAATTGATAATGCTTCAGTACAGTGGGCTGCTTTTTACGAGCCACAAGGGCCTTCTCCCACATTCTCCCACCTCCCCAGGAAATGCTGACGGATGAGCCCCGCGACAATGTGCACACGCACATAAACATTCACACCGGTACATCCATGTGCACACACAACCGTCTGTCACCGCTGCCAGTCGTAAGCGAAAAACACGCCGTCCTCCTCCGCCCGTTTTGATAGGAGCCAAGCAAAGCATTTTTTTCTCCCCTTTCCTCTGTGCCGCTGCTGCTTTCCCTCACAACCTTCACCACTACCAGCCCTCCAAACCAATCCCGTTTTTCTTTCTATCCTCATTTCAGAAATGAATGTCATCATCCATCCCGTTTTCCCTCCGCCACAACTCCCCCCCGTCACCCTAGGGCAAACCTCAGCCGAAGCCCCCGATTCTGTTTATTTAAATATTTGATATGTAAGCAGTCATAAAATAAATGTCATAAGAGGCGAAGGGAATGGATATGCAGGGTGTGGGGAAAGAGGCCATTATGGGTAATGGTTTCTGATGTACGTTGCAGCCCTCACAGTGTAATACCCCGATCCAGCCCCCCAACCCAACCCCACCACACAGACAAACCTGCACATAACTGAACTGAGAGATGCTGAAGCAACAGGGGAATAGATGGAGCGGCAGAATGCTCAGTTTGAATGTGTGTGTGTGTGTGTGTGTCACGAAAGCACAGATGCAACAACTCAACTACACACACACACACACACACACACACACACACACACACAGAGTGACACACTTATTCGACTAGCGATATGGAAAATAGGCCCTCCCATGCACAATTGACTTCTAATACATTGTATACTCCTCAAACCATCCATTTACCAGGCATTGCAATTTCAGGGGCCCTGAAAGAAGCACTTCGCCAGCACTTTACAAAATACCTTAAAAAAAATCTCCAGCCTCTACAAATGGTCTCTCTGTCGCTAACTGCCAATTCTAGCATGTCTGCTTAAGTGACAACACAGCCTTGTTGCCTGCTATATTGAACATCACTTTATTGACTTGCCAGGATTTCCATGTTGGACATGAGACCTGGTGCTACCTACTGTTTAGACTCTCTGCCGCCAACACCATCGCAAACACACACACACCCATCTCTCCATGTGCATGCTCACGCGAGTCACCCTGCTCGTAGCACCCAAAGGATTACATGGCTGTGACAATTTCACCCAAGAACTGATAAAAAAACGCGAGGTAGGCGGGGTGAATAAATCAAGCACAGCCGCAGAGAAAGAGAGATGGAGGGAGAGCAAGAGAGTCTCTCAGTGAGCAACCTTGAATTTCTCCTTGATGCGGAAATGCTAAAATACTGCTAATCAGCACAAAAAAAAAATCCCCAATTAAGAACTAAACTCATCACAAAATGTTCATTAGCGCTGATGGTATATTGGCTTGGCATTTCAGGGCCTTTTATTCTCAGACCTTTGCCTAACGAGCTCCCTGGCCACGCCAAAGTGCTGCAGGAGGGGGGAATGACATCACATCAGGGGTCAAAAGTCAAAGACAGGTGTTACGGCTGTTGACCTCCGTCACCTCTAAATGTTCAAACGTGTTGCTGTCCCCTGTGATTTTCCCATCTGTCAGCTCACAAGAATGTGTACACACACACACACACTTTGTCTTGTACACGCAACACACTCGTGGATCTTGATTATCCCATAAACACCCACATTAAACTTCAAACTGGTATGCAAGTATGTACATTTGCCTACACTCAACCAGTACGCACTTATTCTCACATACACTGATCAAATAACTGTCACACCAAAATACACACTCTTCCCTTACATCAGTACACCTATAATCACCTTCTGGTAATTCACACATAAATTCCCATACAAACACACGCCTTCCCTAATAGGCATTTTTCCACACATATATAGCTGAATCTCCTCCTCATGCACTACTGCTCCCCTCTGCCCCCTCCAGAGTCCAGGTCAGGGTGCCCTCCAGAGCGCCGCACCCTCACCGCTGTTAATTACCACTAATTGGCCCTGCTCGTTTTTTTCCTCCTGCTATAATGGAACCATTCATCTTTACTACTTAATGAGTAGGCACTCTAGTCACCATGCAAGGTCACCCACAACTACCATCCAAAAGGCAGAAAAGACAGAGACTTGGAAACAACTAACAGTAGGGAGAGACTGAGATGTTGTTTATGCTTTACAAAGGAGAAAAAAATGTGAATTTGCAAAAGTTTCCATGCATGACTCTGCTTTTTGGAATATGGCCAATGTGTAAAAAAAAAAAAAAAAAAAAAAAAAAGTTGAGAAATGTCTGGGAGCTGTGGGTGTCTGCAGTGTCCAACACAAACCACAACACACACAGGGAATTTCCAAAGACAGACTAATTAAAATACCGGTTATGTGAGTGAAAACAATGTATCCCTCAAAAACAAAAAAAAAAAAAAAAAAAGAAACAAAACACTGAACACACAGTCAAAATGAGCTGCAAAAACAGAAATGTCTTTTGAAAAATGCAGTGAGAGTCCTCTTCTCTGGATTATGCACACATAATTATCAAAACAATCACTCCAACTGTCAGCATAGACTCCAGCCCCAGCGGGTGAGAGGGCAACATGTTAGCCGCCACAAAGCATCTAATTAACACTGAATGCTTTAAATATTATTCCACTGGTTGCTTTGTATTCATTTCTGTGGTGAGTCCCAAAAAAAGGCACGTTACTGCTGAACGTAACAGAAAATAACAAATACAACAATTACAAATATCCTGCAAAACTGTGTCCATCTTGATCATAAAAAGGCCCAGGAAGGATATTATCAAATTTCCATACCCATTCCCATAACACTGGAGTGAATCCAGAGTTTGGAGGAAAATTTAATCCCCAACCTTCTAATCATGAAATATAAAAGTGCACACTGTCTTTATTAGTCTGACTCCAATAAATGTTGCCAAATCAAGTCTCTACCCACAAAATGACAGTACACAACAAACTGTCAACACAAGCACCCAGGGGCCAGCATTTCAGAACAAAATATCTAAACATTTTTTTAACTGTGTGAGCAATATGCATGACGTCAGTTATTGCCTATGGCAGAGCAGAGGAATGTTTCAGGTTTTGGGCATCATAATTTGTCCCGTCGAGTCATGTCAAAATCTGCCAACCAGACAATTTTCTTGGAAAAGTCTTTCCATCAGAGAAATGCTATTGTGATGCAGTTCCTCTATTCAGTCTCAAGCAGCGTAACGGAAGCGAGCAGTCATGTGGTCCTGCAGCGCTGTGGCGATCAGCCCGGCTCAGCAATGTTTGTAAATGGGACAGTTGTCTATGGATTATGTTAATGTGGTATTCCACACTTCCCTCTGGCATGTGTCTGACATTAGAGTAACCTTTGCATGTTTAGCCAACAGTAACTATGGATGTTCATTGAACAGGAAGACGCACAAACGTGCATGCACTTAGAAGAACACACACACACACACAAACACACACAGATACATGCACAGGCACAGTTGCGGGGGGAGATTAACTGTGAACAGCATACATCTGTTCTGTATTGGATATCTTTGGGAAGAATTAACATCTTAAAGAAATGAGACATATAAACTGCAAAATAAAGTTCACTTGTGTTTTCGATATTGAATCCAGTTCATCCGGTTCGTGTCAAAGGAGTGGCTGGAATGCAGAACACCCAAGTATGGCCCTATCAGAGAGGTGTGCAATGCAAGAAAATGAGAGAAATCCCAAGACTAAATATCTGTACTCCACACCCACTTCAACACATAACAACCAAATTTCTAACATAGTATCTGCAAAGAGCAGCGTCAAATATGCATGCGTGCATCCACTGTGTGAGAGAGGATGTGGAGTGAATGTGCTTTCTAAATTGCTGAGATAAAATTGTTCTAAATTAGGTAGAGTTCAGCCAGGGCCGACCACTAGTGTCCTGCTGTCACCAGTGTCTATAAATCACCAATATATCCACACACCAGCTCTGTTCATGCACGCATGCGCGTGCGCGCACACACACACACACACACAAAGCTGTAATGGACATCTTAGGTTAGATAGAAAAGGAAAAGCGTGACAGGAACATGTGGTTGGGAAAATACATGGTTGGCCAGTCAACAAAAATGACAGAAAGATGTACACATATAACTGTATGTTAGAGAGAGAGAGAGAGAGAGAGGCGGACTGACAAACAGAAAAAAGACAAAAGAAGAAGGTAAAACTCAGAAAGAGAGAGAAAAAAATGACCCCGTGTTGGTGCGTCGTCAGCGTCCCATCGTTTTTCTATTTTTGTCTCGCTGTGCATCACAAACGGCAGTCAGCGCCTTGCTGGTGATGTTTAGTTGTATTCTTCCTTTCTTTTTTTTTTTTTAAGCTGAGTGTCAGCGCTGATTAGGATCAGCTTAAACCAAACAATAAGACGTGTGACTGGAGTTCACAGTCTACAGTATGGAAACAGAGAGGAGTGCAGCGGCTTTGATGTGCAAAGTGATGGATGATGGTAATGATGGTGATGATGATGATGATGATGATGATGATGATGATTTTCTCACAGGCTGGTGAGTGGAGGAGAAGATAGTGTCAGTGGAAAGTTCATACATGAAGTCATACACACCTACACACATACAAACTATACGGATTATGAACTGGCTTCTACGTGAGCATGCATTTACATTTTTATGCAAGCTTGTGCAGCAGGTTGACTCACTGAGAAATGTTCTACAGCGACATTGTGAAAAAAAGACACAAGCCTGGCTTTACAAAATAAGAAAATTTTATGCTTGGAAATGGTTGTTAAAAATGGTCTCTTCTCTATCACTCTATCATGTCCTCATATCATCCTCATTTTATTTCAAGGGTGCTCATTTTGTAATAAACATATTATTCAGCCAGTAGACTAAACCAAAAGCTCAATGTAAAAGAAATTATGATAATATACGAACATAATTCAAAAATCTTCTACATTCTCACAGTATACGTATATGTGTATATTTACAGTATATGTAAATAAAAACTCCTTGGATCTCTTTCTTTTTGTTCAACTGGACCATTGGACTTATTATACAAAGAGGGAGGAGAAGCACAGTTTGGTTGGCTCTTAAAAATGTCCTGCTGACTGCAATCACAAAACTGCTAATTTCTACAGGAACAGACCTGTCTGTTTCCCATTATCTCTTCTGTAGCCAAGAGAGGAGACAAAGGATGTGGGCAGCAGCAGCAGCAGCTATTGTGAGCCGGACAGTCAGTAGTTTCAGTAGTGACCCACAGATCTGCTCAGTATAGTGTATAAATATTTGATAGGATACGCAGGTTGTCTAAATACCTCATAACTGACTGCTGTTCCCTTGAGAGACCTAGCTGGCTACTGAGAGCCAGCAACATGAAGCATATAAAAGAGGAGAGACCACATTTAGAGAGAAAACACAGAACAAAAGAGAAGAAAACAAAACGGAGAACAAAAAAAAAAAATGTGCGAAAGTGGAAGCAAAGAGTATACTGTATAGAATCATCTGTTTAGTAAATATGTGACTATTATTTAACTGCTATATGTTTACTTAGCAAAATACACAAAGAAATAAAGAAAGAAAAAAAATAATCCTTTCTCCGGGAGAGAGGCATCCTCCCTTTCAGCAGCTCCACGTGGCTAATTAGCATATGTGAAGGTCAGGGTGGTGGGGGAGGAGGTGCCACCACAGCACCCATTGCCATGAGTCCTGGCGCCCTGCCAGCCACACACACACAAACACACTAGTGAAGAGAGGAAATCCAATATGGTTGTGTGTTTCAGAGTCTAACAACTCATAAATACTTCTTTTTCCCTGTGTGGTTCAGAAGGCTGAAGTGGGGTGAGGTCCAGTGGGACAGGATTTTAACTATGCTGACATTTGCCCGAGTTCAGATACTGATTCCCTTCTCCCTCTCTGTCTCTGTCTCTGTGAAGTCAGCCAGGCTTATTCCTCCTAAGTCAGCAGCCCTCCACGTGACTCACTTCAAATATCGTCTACATTTCTATATCTCTGGCCTTCCTATACTTTACACAGAACAACAACAGCCAAGTCTCAAGGCTGACAGCAAATCATAACCTATTGAAATAGGAAATACTAATTAAAATCAAATAAATTGTAACAAAAACAAACTAAAACTGATTTAACTAGATTTGCTTGTGGTTGATTTATTTGTGACTGCATGATCATCATACTGACGAGAGCTTTTCTTTGTCTCGGTGTTCAGGCTGCATAGCATTTGCTGGTGGTAGTAAGTGTGCACAAAATAATATAAGGCTGTTTTTTACTTTAACTCAGCTGACAGATAGAGAGCCAGAAGTGATTTAAAATTTCTAAAGTTTCTGTTTGTCCTTGTATGTGTTATGTGTTTTATCTATGGCGTATCTATGGCTGTATCTAACTCTTAACCAGACTGTGATAAATCCTACAAAATCCCAGAATGCCAAGGCACAGCTATAGTTTTCAGGGTTATCATGAGAAGACTCCACCACTGCTGACACAGACTAAATAAGGTTGTGAAATGAATCTGAAACGACTTTCAGATCAAATAATGAGAAAAAAATCCTTGGACTATGTCATCCACACGGAAAAGTCAAATTCTCCCATAAGCACAATTAACTTTCTTCCACAAAATTGCTAGCGTTTTGATTTTTCTTCTCCCTCCTGACACCAGAAGTTCGGCTAAGACAGAGCTGAGAAACAGCTGACACCAAATCAACGCCCGCTTGTATTAATTAAATTCTTTCTTCAGGGCATTTACACATCAACCTTTGACTCCAGTCGATGATGTGAGTGCACAGAAAAAGCCACAAAAAATTACACTTATTTTATTAGCTAGCTAATAATATGTGAGCTTTTGTCTAGTGATGCAACTGGATAGCTGTTTTTCTTTAATTCATATTATTTAAAAAAAAAAAAACGAATTAACTGACGTTTTGTGGAAACCGCATGCAGACCGGGGATAACCCCAGTCTGCCAATTACCTAAGCAGGCTGTGTTTCACCCAAGAAGATGAAAAACGCTGTGCCGGGCCCTTATCGGACGCAACAGAGCAAATTAAAATTTCACTCTAGTGTTGCTAATCAGCGCTGCGCTGGCTGGCCAAGACAGTGGTGTAAACAAAACAATGTAAACAAACAAGTGACGGGAAGGGGCAGAGAGCAGGAGAGGGAGGAAGATAGACGGATTGGGAGAGGGGTGGGGCAGAGGTTGGACTGCTTAGTGTGCTGACGAAGTGGCTTTAGCTTTCTCCTGCATGCACACACACACATGCTCACACACAAACTGAGAGCGAAAGAGAAGAGACACAAACTCAAGGACACACACAAACAGAAATTCTAAACGCACACCCCAGAATAAAAAGGAGCACCCAAACACACACACCTACAAGCCCATTTCCTGACCAGACCTCATGGGCTGTCCGTCTGATGCAGAACATGTACCATAAATTAAATTCCAGCAGCCACAGTCAGGCCCATCACTATGCACAAGGCTCCCTGAGATAGCCGCATAATACAATGTGACATTGATGCATTGCTCCCATTATAAAGTCTTTGTTCGAATCACACTAATAATTCATAAGAGAGAAATGTAAACAGTATGCACTAGAGAGCACTGCAAGCAGGAATCATTTCAAGGTAAGCACATTACCAAGGATGAGATTGGGTCTAGTCTTTGATATGTAGAACTACTGAGCTTTGATTTCAACTCTGAAAAAAAAAAAAAAAACAACCAAAAAAAAACTAAAGCAAAACATCGAGCATAATGGTAATAAATTAGTGGAAACTGTAGGTATCCATTTTTTGTTTTATTAGGTCAGGTTTTAAATGAGTTGCTCCGGTAATTATCTAAGCAACAACACTATTTCCAACTTGCTAGGCTCTCATTATCTTCTACTAATTACTTTTATTGTTCTCTGTGTGTGCTGTGTGTGTTCTGATTAGTGGATAACAGACGGATCCTCGTTACACATATAGGTTGAGACAGAAAATGCTGTTTCATCTGCGACGTCAAACTAAGTAACTCTTCAGGATTGCACATATGCTGTTCTATTAGTGCTATACATACACACTGCACATTAGAAAGAAGAAACACACTGAGCAGCAATGGCCTGGATTTAAAGCCGTTCACATGCAGACAAACATGTACGCTCGCATTCAGGCAGAAGGTTACACACTGAACACCGAATATTGCTCTGTTTTCCCTCAATCAAATAGGCGACAGTAATTTTAAAAACTAGGACAATGTCATTTTGCTGAGAGAGCAGGTTCAACACACACTACTGAATAAAATAATCTGATGTGTGTGCACAAACACACACACACACAGTGGTGTGGCTCTGTCTTCATTTTCATGAGTGACCAGACAAGTGTGTGTGTGTGTGTGTTGGTGGAGGGGGGCGTAAATGAGGCGCACTCGTTTCGCTCAAAACTTGCTCCTGAAGAGAGGCAGTGGGGAGGGAAATTGAATTTGAAAGAGGGGAAACTGTGCCAACAGGTGACAGAGGCGTGCTCCGACCAAACGCACTCCGAAGTGAAGCGCAGTCATATCACGGGGCCAATTTGGAGGCAGTATTATGCACTACACTGCTCGCCTTTCTCACACAGCCTGTCAGTGCACAGGAGAGCCGTGCTGCCGCTCCAAATATGAATTAAACATAGGGCTTTTGTAGCGTGAATATACTGCTGCTGAAATGTTGATAGAGTCAAGAAAAAACACAGTAGCACATGCGCTTATTCCTAAAGTGAACAACCAAAATAAAAAAATATATATTTGCATTGTACAATGTTAAATGCAAGATTTGTTTAGGGAGCTGGTTTGGTGGAATAATCTGCACAAAAAAACTGAATATGAATCTTAAAGAATATGACTCATATAACTATATGCTGTGGCTGTTATGCCAGCTGACTTTAATTTATTCATGTACACACACTCACACACCAGTATTCTTCATATCTAAATGTTACTGTGGGTTTCTAGTGACCATCCTATCAGTGCAATATTTGATACAATCAATACCACAGCAAAACCTCACAGGCTAAAACATCCATTTAATATCCCCAGCATCCAATGCAAATTGCCTTTGATTGAAATAATGCAGGGTAATAAACGTCTTTTGTTTCGCAAGAGGGAGACAGTATAAGCTATGCTTAAGCACACTGCCCTCCAGTCGTACAGATGTGCCATCCAGCAGTGTGAATAATTTTGTGTATCAAAATCAACCACAGAATAATGGCTGTTCTGGAGAAACACGGTATTGTTTTGGGGAAGACTTTTGAACTGGCGGCTACACCCTCCCCCAGCTGTAGGTCTGCCTGCTGTTGACACAGTGGTGATTCAGCACAGGACACCCAGTGATACTTGAGTGCGGTCTCCCTAAACAGGAGGAGGAATGCTTTGACAGTAGCATTTTCTTCCCTCCCTCAACCGTTACCACTGATGGGCCCTCAAGCAAGGCATTCAACCCCCAGCTGCAGCAACCCACTGAAATTGCAGGCGTTGTTGTGTAAAACTGTGGTTATGAATAAGAGTGATTTAGTTTGTGCATTAACGTCCCACATGTAAGATAATTGCGCATGACAATTACTCTAAATTCAGTGGGAAATGATACACTGAGATCAAACAGAACAAGAGAGCGTAAAGCCTGAACATACAAGCCTAACAAGAAATTTAAGATTATAACTCACTCTACACAAAAACACATTATCTATTTCCTTTATCATTCTGGGCTGACATTGCAGTATAGTGCAGTTATGAGCAAAATCATCAGGAGCAGCCCAAAGCTTCATAAAACTTCAGTTACTGCGTTGGACGGCCTCCAAGTCTGGAGTATTCCCATGAGACGAGAATGCGGCATCACAACAGCGCCATGGACAAGGATTCCTGCAAGAGTCCTCTTTTTTGAGTGTAGTCTGCCCAGAGGGGCCACAAGGAGCCAATCAGATGGCAGACTGGGTGTCAACTGTGAGCACGGAGAGCTTTTAGCCAGTTTACCTCCACTATTCAAATTCTGAGAAGAGCTGCACGAGAACAAACGAGGCGCACGGAAGCGCTCCAGCTCGATACGGAGCGCACGGAGAGGGACCGACGGTCTTCACGTGGCCGCGGTGTCCATTTGATTTCTCAGATCAGTTCAACACGATGACATGACAAATATCGCATGCTTTTAGTGTTTATTAGTGATCATTTACCTTCATTTTTATTGGGATGTTTTACTTTGCTCGACGAGCGCAGCGAACACAACACGTCTTCTAAACAGGGCGTTTTGCAACGTGTCTGACACCACGTCGACAGCGACGTGCATCTGCCCAACATGATTGTTGCTTTTTAATCTACCAGATAAAATTAAAAAATAATGCGGAGAATACACACATGGAATGTGAACTATTGAGATGGAAGCACAGAAACACCAGTCTGATTTATATGGTATTAATTATTTAACGCTTGTCATACCCTCATCAGTGAAGCTGACTTTTTAAGAAATAAATTTGGCTTTTCTTCCCTGTTATCTGTTTTGTTAAAACTCAGGTAGGGCTGATGTTTAATACATTTACACAAGTCAGAATTCTACACCCGAAAAGGTCGTTCCTCTGTATAAAATCAACCCATGGTATTTCCGTATAAATCACTTAGAAACTTCAGCACTCTCATCTTCACGTAGGTAAACAGCCCTTGTCCGAGGCACACGGACTGCCGTTGTGATCAGCCCGTGCACACACACACACGGTAAAAGTGACACACCAGCGGTGAGAAATCCGAGTTCATGGTGCACGCGGGAGGTGTTGGCTAGGAAGTTTCCAAAACTTACCTGCGTCCTGCCGAGGCCTTGCCCTCCGTTGCCTGGACTCATTGAATGAGGGTGGTTTCTCTGCTGTCCGCCCCAGCCGTGGGCTGAGGTGGTTCCATACTGGGGTCCCACGTCTTTCCCAAGGCCCATGCCGCCTTGCTGTACCGTGGAGCCGCTGTAGTCTTGGTACGCGCCACCATAACCCCGCATCATGGGGCTGGGGGACGTCAGCAACTGGTTGAGCGTCGGGGTGGCCCCTGAAGGATGCTGCTGCTGATGGGTTTGTCCCGTGAACCTCTGAAACCCACCCGAAGCAGCTCCCAGGGGAGACTTGTTGTGGCTTGCTGAGGAGTTGCTGCTCATCATCATGTTCCCAGGTTGTCGGCATCCAGAGGGACCCATCATCCCGTAGGCCCCGCCGCCGTAACCCGCCCGGTACGCTGGGTACTGATTATACTGGCTGTTGTGGTACCCTGCTTCGTGGGAGTTCTCCATGCTGTTATGCGCCGAGGAGTGCGTTATCCCCATCCCACTGCTTTGTTGCTGCTGTCCGCCATGTTGCTCATAACAGGGCCTTGCAGTGTAATAGTTGTTATTAAACTCAGAGTTGTTACTAGTTGGCCCCAAGTTAGAGTGTTCATACCTTGTACCCATCATCCTCTCCGCGGGTTTACAGGTGAGGTCACTCTCACCTTTTCCTGACATGTGCTGCTGCTGTTGCTCCCCTTGCCCCCCCAACAGGTTCTCTTTTCCGCCGTGGTGTTGGTGATCCATACCTCTGTCCCCATGGGGCCCCTGGCCGTTGTTATTGGCGGTGTTGTTACTTTGAATCTGTCGCTGCTGATGTGGCGCAAATTGGCCAAATTGCGGCGGCGGCTGCTGCTGCTGCTGCGGCGACGGTTGAGACTGAGGGGGATCTCCGCTCCCCACACATTTCAGCTTGTGGTTCGCGATCAAACCCGTTTCTATCGAGGAAGTGGTTGAATTCGTCGTAGTGGGCGCGAGGTTATTCCCATCTTTGTCGCGACCGTCCGGAGCGTTATGAGTCGTGGAAGTTGAATGAACCATGTTGAGATCGTTTCGGCGGTGATGGTCTACATTATTCAGAGTCCCATCTCCAGCACCCAGCATCGGTCCAGTCCGCTGTACGTTCCCTCCTCCTCCTCCTCCTCCTCCGGATTTCCCCGAATTGAGCTCCGGACCCAAACCGCTGGATAATTTCTTATTTTTGTTATTAGTTCTGGTCGGAGCCGATGCAACTTGCGCAGCCATGCTCACTCCAACATTTCAGCGCGCAGTGACAGCAAGCCCCGACCAGCCTTGAACACAGAAAATAATACAAGAGGGGGAAGAAAACACAAGCTGGGAGGTGAAAAATATATTCAGTGGAAAAGCAAGCTCTGTTGTAGCGCTGCTGTAGCTGCTGTGGTGAAACGGTGCGTCAGTGAGGCTTCATGTTGAAAGTTTCTCTGCCAGGTTTAAACGAAACTTTTTTTTCTTCCCCCCTCCGCCTCTCCTCCATCCCGGTTCTCGGTAATATGTAGCAGCGTCTCCCGGAGCCCTTGTGGCCCAGCATGGCATTAGAGAGAGCGGGCTCTACCAGCTTATCCACCTCCAGGGCTCCGGCGCGCCTCACATGGAAAATCCGGACTGGAGTAGCGAGCCATTAACCACGCTGCATATTGATGTTTCTCTGTTCAACGACTTTTTGCGGGCGGATTCTATAGTTAAAAAGATTCACTAATGTGGCACTATTTTGACATGACACTCATTATCCTATTGTCATTATAATATAAAGATTTCTTTTAATATTCGCACCTCAGGCGGCCGAGGAACGACTCCTCTTCCTTTAGTTTAAAGCACGTTAATTTTAAAAAAACAATACCCATGACAGATGGAACATTTCCAAATTAGACGTGGACATTGCTCCTCCGCTCGCTCCACAAGAATCCTTCAAATAAACACGTTAAGTTTGCCCCTGCGAGTTTATGCGCAATTATCCAGCACTGATTTTCTTTCTTCCCATCCTCTCTGTCCCTCGGCTCAAGCCAGTTCTCTGCAGCGCTGACAGGAGTCGGACACGCAGCCACAAGCTGTGCGCAATATTTTTGCTATCGGAATAAGAATGTAATCACACTTTATAGCTCCTATAATGCTGTAATATCTGTACCACAGAGTTCACCCCCTATGCGCTCCACTCACTCCTTTTCGTCAGTAACGTCCCCTTCAACAAAGAACCATAGCATTCCTGTAATAAGAGGCAAAGCATGGAAATATCACAAACTATAAACTGTATAATATTCTACAGGACTATTCGGTATGAAAGTTGATTTTAAAAAATGGCATTCAGTGCGATTAGGTCACTTTAAACCCACTGTATGTCTCCATAGGAATGTAATATGAATTTTATGAATATTAAAGGAATTCTTCATTAGGGTCTCATTTGAATAAAAGGCTAGGTTCTTTAATTTCCTTCATTTGATTTACTGAGAATAGCCTGTCAGAAATGATAATAAAAATTAAAAAAAAAAAAAAAAAAGGAGAGGGAAAAAAAAAAAAAAAAATCAACCCCAGGCTGCAGTGTAGGACCACACAAAACCAAAGTCTACAAGATATGCTACCCCATCAGTGGTATTAAAACATGAATGTAAAATAGTGCTTAGTAAAGAAGCTGGGGTGTCTGTTGGGACTTGAATGAGCAGAGGGTCTGCTTTGATGAGATCAGATGCATTTGATCAACAGAGGGAGCTGCGGATGAAAGAGGGGTGGAGGGGAGAAGGAGGGGGTTAGGAAGAGAGGGATTTGGGTATGAGAGTTGTGCTGAGGATGGTCATGATAATGATAATGACTGCTGGTGGTGAGAACTAATGTGACAATGACAATGACAACAAAGATGCCAGTGGTGGAGGTAATGAAGACCATAGTAAAAGTGATGACTACAGGTGCAGTGATGACCATGATTTTTCTAACACCTAATTGCTGTCACATATTGGTGAAACGAGGAGGCACAATTTACTCTGACTTATACTTTTTGTTCAGTGTAAGGTAATTCACTATGAGGCCATGTCCATGACAATGGGAAGACCCCTGCTGGAGATACAGTGCCAGTACAATTGAGAGCTTAAAATACATATATATATAATACAAGCAGAAACACACCTTTTCAGTCAGACAGAACCTAGTGACAGGGTAGGACTTCCTTATGTAAAAATATTTAGAAATGAGGATTCTGTGAAGCTTGTGTAACATGAAAAAAAAATATTATCTCATGTCAGCAAGAGGCTTAATCTCACTTTTCCAAATGGAGGCTTGCTCACTGGAGACAAATAAAAGCGAGTGACATCCCTGGAAACCTTTCCCAGCCGTTTGCCTTTACGAGTCCATATGGCAGAGAATAAAAGCTATAACGTTGTTATAGTCCAAATACAACTCTCCATGGTGTTCACCATACAGTATGCTCAGGCCCAGCCTATAGCATCAACAGGACCAGATGGCTATTTATCTATAGGACACCCCGAGAAGACAAGACAAGAGGAAAATGCGGAAGTGACTGCTGTTGCTGTGCGTATGTATAGAAGAAACTACATCTCCTTAAATGATCCAAAATTCCTTCATGTTAGAGCTTCATCACTGGTTGTGTGCACCCTTTCTGATTAGAGCAAACCTCATCCACACCCTTTCTGCTCTCTGTACTTTGTGCACATGATGATTCTGGCTCCCATCAGTGTCCCAGATCAAAGCCTCAGCTCTGATCTCATCTAGAGCAACACTAAGGCTGACAGTGAGGGGACCTGGAGCATTAGCATATTCTATGATGGCGCCCGGCTTTTCAAGCCGTTGCCTCGGCAGCTCTGGGTGTGTGCGCTGTGGCTTTGCAACTCTAATTTTGCTCTCTCGCTCATTAAAAAAAACCCACTGTTCTCCTATTAATTCGCAGACACACTGATCTGTTTGAATGGCGAGGATGAGCGTGTGTGTGTGTGAGAGAGGGAGGTGGAGGAGGGCAATGGCTCAGCGCATTTGCATTTATGTTTAATTTATAACCTTCAGGGGCCCCCTGATGCAGCAAGATTGAAACAATAACTCCAGACAAACACCGGGAAGAGAGAAGGAGGAGCTGGAGGAGGGTGGATGGAATTAAAAATATACAGATCTGGGATGGTATGTGCTTTGCATATGTGTGTGACTGTGTGTTGGTGAGAATGCTGTTACTGCATGTGCACCCATGTGAGTGCACTTTTCTGAGTATTCATTTGTGCTTCTGCATCAAGGTGTATCTGAAACACACACACACACACACACACACACGCTGACAGAGAGGCAGAGGTCTCTTATCCGTGGGGGGATAACATGCCACGGTGAGTGTCTGTCAGGAAGAGAGCTGGAGTCTGTTCTGAGGGAGTCTGCAGGGATCTCCCCCTAGCAGCACAGCACAGCAGACAGCAGCAGCAGCAGCACAAGCCTGGCCAAGCACAGAAACTGGGTCAGCCCAAAACACACACAAACACACACATACATACACACGCGTGCGCACACACACACACACACAGCTCAGATGGATGCAGCCCCAGTGTCACACTGTGGGTGTGTTTGAAGGAAAAAGAGAAAGCATTTGGAGAAAGAATGCCTGGATGATGGGCTGTGTACGTGAGAGAAAGCATGGTAGTATATTTTGCATTACTGATGTTGAAGAGGGTGGGGGGGTTGTTGTATAAGATGAAGGGTGGATGGCTAAGGAGGAGGAGAAGGGGGTGTAGCTGAGACAAAAAGGTAGCCAGCCATTGTGAGCACACCCTATGGAAGTGCATCAAATTGATCCATAGTCTTTTCATTTCAGGCTTGGATAAATAACAGCATTTGCATTGATCAGTCTGCAAAACCAGGCAACGATGGGCCTGGGACCATACGGTATGTGAGTCTGTGTGTGTGTGTGTGTGTGTGTGTGTGTTTGTGCGGCTGCTAACAAAACACATCTCTTATTCCTTTCTGTTCCTTGTGGAGTCGAGGGCCTCACCAGAGCTCTACAAACGGCTATGATGGATAAAATGTTTTCAACAACACTTGAGAGGAGTGGATGCTATTGTGTCCGTCTGTATACTGAAACAGAGAATCACAGAATTCCCTGGACGCCGCATGCTCTATTTATGTGTTATGAAAAACATGACTCAAAAGAAAACGGAAAACAGCTATGCTCTACTTTTACTGTCAGCTATCATGTGAAGTGTGAAGAGAAGGAACAGGATGAGAGCGAGATACAGACAGGGAGAGGAGAGTAGAGGAGAGTGATTTTCTTCATCCACAGATCCTATCGTGATGGTGACAGGGGACTGGGCTCTTAGAAACACTCCCCCCTCCATAACTCCATCCCCTCCACCCCCTCTGATGCCTGTCACTGCTCCTCTCCTTCCCTCCCTCCCCTCTCCTGACTGGAGGAGTGTGTGAAGTGTCCCCCGAGAGGCACAGACTCAAAGACGGTATTTACAAGATCCACACTGAGCCCACTTTTAACTGCCTGTGAAGAAGTTCTCCCGCCGCCTTTGATGTGCAAACCTAATGGGGAAGAGCTTGCCGCCAGTCATTGCATATGTTAGCGAGGCAACGTGAGCTAATCCGCTAGCATTGCAAGGTAGAGTTCATGCTGCTTGTAGTAAGTGAACACTTCAAATGCAGTACGGCTTTGGTGCGTTGCTGCCCTTGGAAAGGTCCCCACTGGCAAACAATCGCTTTTGCGATGCATCAACTTTTACAGCAAATTAGTGGCATTAGCAGTAAAAGACGAGCACCGTGCTCATTTCGTTGATTTAGCATATTCATGAGTTGACATAAAACCCATTGATGTGATCACCAAGATTATACACTACAGTAGAAACTCCTTATGAAGCGCAAAATGTAAAACCAATAACATGATTATTTATCCGATTTACAATTAATATCCTATATCCATTCTTTACTGGGAGTTTTTTTTTAAAGTGGTGTTTGATTCTCTTGCTGCTTGACATTTCTATGCAGATGGGGTGACTAACATCAACAAAGGAGTCAGCAGAGCGAGCTATCCCACATCGCAAACCCTGCCACAGCGTGCGAGTCTGTTTAAAGCAGATTTTTTTTTTGTTCTGCTCTGGGTAAATGGTCTTGAGGATTGAGGACTGATGCATCAGAGCAACTGGCTCCTACTGCCTTCTGTCAACTGAAAGGTCAAAAGTCAGATGGCACATTTGGAGACTCATTTGCTCAGTTATCCAAAAAACTTGCTCACACACACACACACACACACACACACAACAATACACAGAGGTAAAACACTGACGCATGTCCAACTAAGTTTTATCTAAACAACGGCACAGAGAAGGAAGGCTTTCATAGAAAAAAACAGAGGCATTTGGAACGATTTTGAATTAGGCTAATTAGGTTTGTGTTTTGTTTGTTGTTCAGGAGGCATGATCAAAGTGATATTTCACCAATTTGTGTCAGCTCCGGAGGAGAAGAGGAAGAGTCTGGAGAATGCTGCCTATTAATCTCCTCAGGTTGGTGTGCTGTGTGTTAGGGATTGTAATCAAAACAAGAAAATTATGAATAATGAAAAGTGTTGATCAGAAATGAGACAAAACAGTAGATTTGTGCTTTATTAGTGGCTTATTAGTAACAGGATTGGACTCATTGTGGGTTTTTCCTATTTTCCTGTTTTACAGCTCTTTAAGGGGGTGGGGGAGCTTCAATTTCAATGCATGCTCAATCCTCCCTGCTCAGCCTGAGTGGAAAAAGAAAAATCAAAGGGATGTGGATGGCTTGACCCAGGAGCTCAGAGTCTGAGAGCAACTAGCTGTTTTGATCTTATCTAATATTTATGAATAACTTCCTTGATATTTCCTTCGCTCCATGAAGCCGTCCGCTTTTACAGTGTTACACAATGATGTCTTAGAGGGGCGATGACGGAGATCAAACGGGGCCTGGGCTCAGAATACAGAGCGTGCTCTCTCTCTCCGTAGCCTGAGAGGAAACTCAGCAGCAAGCTATCTAGCACTGTGTGATTGAAATACAAGCTCCACTAGGCTGCAGCATGTAGTGCGATGATATTTGTATTTGTGTCAAAGGAATGTGGGCACAGAAAGGCAAAAACTGTCACCCTTTCAGCACAAAGACGTGTGGGTCTGTGTTTCTGCTTGTGACTGCATCTTATGCATCTCTGGCCGTATATATGTGTATTTTATCCATGAAATGATTCCACAGCCTACCTTTCACAGAGCCAACCATTCAAGGCTGTTTGGATCAGTAATGGCCTCAGATGCTTTTCACTATCTCTTCACAAAAGTCAAGTGTTCTCAACATGTTATTTGCTCAAAGTGGCCTTGTTCCAAGGCTCTATTGTTAGCCTAATGGAGGCTAGACGACACTAAAGCTCTAATTATGGACACCAACGATCAGCCCTGATAATATTGCAAGCAAAGTGGGTAATTTGTGGCTGTTGTGTTGAAGGGTTGAAGGGAGCCAAAGAAAAGGGAGGGGGTGGCGAGGAGAAGAAGGGAGGTGGGGGAGTTGTTTTCTTGTGTCATCGACGCGTCGTCCCTCACCCTAATCATTACCCCACAGCAGAGAGCCCAGACGTGGGCACAGCAGGAGGATATTAATGGACTGTGTGATATTATGGTTCCCTTCTATTCAAAAGGAAAGTTCTATTACATTATGGGACATCAACAGGTGATTTCTCTCTGCTCACTAGTCCTCATCGAAGTACACTCCTGTTTTATACATTCCCTGTACGGCACAGCTCAAGTGCCCATTTCTCTTATTTAATGCAGATATTACACATATAATTGACGCATGCTTATAGATCAATGGCTTGTTTGTCACTAAGCTTGCTGCATAGCTTTGCTCATACCTGCCTGAAAGACTGCCCAATAAAAACTGAGTGATTTGACTGAATAAATTTGAATCCAAAACCGTAGAGCAATAACAAGTCATCTCTGCATCGTGGCACTGTCTAATGACATAATTCCCCAACAGTAGCTACTGTGAAAGGTTGGACAACGCTTGGCCTTTATCTTAAGTGTGGCCTGAGGTAAACAGCCTATCATCATCAATGCAGTGCAGTGCCAGAATTGGCAGGATAGATACCAAAGCAACTCAGCAAGCCTGTGCCTATTCTGTCAACACCCAAAATCAAAACTCCTCTCTCTTGAGTGATCTGTCCAAACAATTAAAATGGATCCTCTTTGTACCATCACACTTAACATGTCACACAGAAAAATGAAAGGAGCCTTGTGTATTGGAGCTGCATGCCGTGACACCTCCCATGACAAGCCCCACGGAGAGAGCAGCGCACCACAGGAATGACGGCACTGTTCAAATTTTAAATATGTTTTGACACGAAATCAAAAGTTACTCACTATTATGGGGGAGAGATTCCCCCTTTTTTTGTGTGATCACTTATTAGACCCCAAGGTGAACGAGGCAGAAATACTGACACCTGAATATTCTCTTTGCACTTTCTTTTGACATTTTTTTTTTTTAACAGATCTGGGAATCATTTCACATTGTGAGATATCATTTCATAGTAAGATTGAAGCTCTGATCTCTCCACATCTGAGGCTCATGAAAAGCCAACAATGATCAATGAGGATTCCTGTGTGAGTTGCTGGGATTTATCTTCCTCACATTCTCCCTTCTGGTGTCCAAAGCTAGGTTTGCTGCTGTTCCATTTCTGATTATAGTAGTATAGAAGATTTGACAGCTTTGCTGCTGCAGCTCTGACAGGGAGTGTTAGGCTATTTCTAACAATACAGAAAATAAACTGAACTAGAAATATCAGGGTTTTTTGTGTGTTTGAAAGCTGATTGTCTTGATGAATTTGGTGCCTGATATGGACAAGAACTAATCAGCCAACCAATCCCATCAATCAAACTAGCTGGCATCTGACATCTTTTTGTCATGTGACAATGGCCTTATGTGGGGAATAATACATTTTCCTTTCACATTAATAAGCTTGAGTGGCTTTAAACATAATGGAAAGCAAGACTATTTCATGGGCTTTCACTGTACTCTGTGCATAATCCTTAAAATGAAATTCCTAATCTTCTACCAAACAGGGGAGAGGTTTTTAAAGCAAGACCCCAATTATGCCCAGCCACAAATTAGCATGTTTAATGCAGCAAAATGTTTTAATAAAGAATAAAAGCAAGGCAGCAGAAAACAAAAGCCAACTGGGTAATAAGATTATCTCTGCCAGGCGACCAGTGCACATCATTGTAGTTCACACAAATGGAAGAGATTATAAGTCACATTCAAAACAGCCTAATCCATGAAAGACTCCCGATATGATTACTTTCTATTACGTTTGGTGACTGAGTGCGATGGATTTATCTGGAATCCTGAGGAGTCTTTAAAGTACAGTTGGACATAAAGGCAAAGAGCCAGTTGAAGATTAGTTGAATCCATCTGTGATAAGCTTTAGCAGTTTGGCCACAAACAGAGATAAACACAAATCTGAAGACCAGATGATGTAATACACATTCGACAGCTATAGATTATCCATGAAGATCAGAAATTACCATAATGTATCAAAGGCGTCATTGCTTTCCAAAATACACAAATAGATTTACTCATTTCTGTCAAGAAACTGTCGGATTTTTAAGTTTTTAGCAGCTACGGATCAGACTCAGTGCTACCTTAACTGATGTTTAGAGAGTTACGGTGTTGTTAATCATTGTTGTAGGTGTTCCTTCACTGCATCCCATCTCTCTTGGGCCGATTACAACCTCCTTCATCCCTGACCTCCCCTTAGTTCCTGACAAGGTCAAACATCTCCCATTAGGGAGAACTAGGCCTTGCCTTTTGCCAGAGAAGTATCCAAGTCGTACATCGTGAAGGTCAGGGACTGCATAATGAACTGGAAAATGTCAGTTATATTACTCCCCATTTAAATAGCGGATTTTCCGGCACCGGGAACAAGGGTGATATTTACCCTTTTTCCTGCGCAGGCCTGGAGTAAAGAGTCCTCTTAATCCAGCTTGGTGTGTGAAATTGAGCCGTATGTGTGAGGGAATGTGATTTCCTGGTTCCAGAGATGAGTATATCTGCCATGTTATACTTCACTACAACCAAGTCTTCTTCACCAGGGGAAAAATATGATGAGAAAAACCATAATACCTTCTTCCCTGTGTATTAGTGGTGCCTACAGTTTTCAGCACTGTCAGAGAATTCAAAGCATCACATACGGGATGCTTGAAAGCAGAAATGATGGCAGTGAAGACAAGAGGGAAAACAACAGCTAAATAAGATAATAAATGCATGATTGATATTCTTCTAATGCCAAAATATATGCCCACTGAAGTGATGGAGCAATTACTAATTATTAGTCTGATTATTCACATTTCCCAGCACATTCACACACCGACAGGAATGTCAACGGCTGCATAAATTAGCGTGAAAATAAAACAGGAGAGTCGACAGGGCTGAGATGACAAAAGGGCATCCAAAGGAGAATGTTAATAATGATTCCTCTAAAACAATTTCCATTAATTTTCAGCCATCTCGCCGGGGAGTAATATCTACATGCCCGAGGCAGGTTTAAATTGCATAGTCTGCCTGAAAGAGGAGGCGAAGACTCCCCAGTGTCCAGCTGCTCTCATCAGAACAGGAAGACTCAAGCAACACCCAGGAGACAGCACCACAACAGCTGAAGCTAAGCTATTAGCACAGCCTCAAACCAGGGGAGATACACACTGGATACTCACTGTTTTGAATGACTTTTTCCTTTATGTGTGAATATTTTGTCTCAGGTAGACAGTATTATCAGACTGCAGCTCTGTGTGCTGCCTGCTGCACAGCTAACACACAATGTCACAAGATAGGACGCGAATAATATGATCATTTCATATTCTGACTCCCTGCCAGGGAAGATGTCAGTTGGACACCGGGTCACATACCCAGTCAGCATGTGAAGGCAGAGCTGGGGCTGCAAGCTTTGCCGAGAGGAGAGGGAAGGCAGCCAGCTAATGTCACACATACCGGCATCAGGGATCTTTGCCACCCCCGCCGCCCACTAAAGTTATTCTGTGGCCGAGCTGGCACCTCGCCTCTCTTTGCGGCCAATGTGAGGCCGCTTTGCTTGGTGACACCGGGCATGTCTCCTGGGTATGGGCACACCTGGTAGACTGTCAATGGGCACAGGTTTTAAGAGAGGGCAAAGAGGGTAAGACAGGGAGGGGCTGGCACTCCAGGATATCTTTAGGCAAGAGATGACAATGTGCAATAAATACACCACACTCGCCCCCACTAGCCATTTGACTAAGTTTAAGAGTAATACAGACTTTGTAAAGCTGCAATAGCTTCCTAAAGCAAATACTACTAGAAAAAGTGAAAAGCCTCACTTAATAAGAGCTTTTGGCCTGTTTCTATAAGTTGCTGCTGCATGGAAAAATCACTATATTCACTCCCTACATTCATTCTCTTGCCAAACCTTACTATAGTAATAATACTCAACTTTAGTGCACACCAGAAATGACAGGAAAGAGGATGCTGAACTGAATGTACTGGCAGGAGGTGTACAACATATCAAAGTACTGGCCCAAAGTACAACATATCAAAAACAAGATACACTTTCAGGATTTTCTCATTCAGCCCCTGAAACATAAATATTCCCATCATGAGTATTACTGGCTGACACTGGCTTATATATATATATTATGCTCAAGAAGTTTATTATTCAACGGTAAAATGCCCCACTCTGTATCAGCACCTCAGTTCTTAAAGGCTCCTTATCAATTTTTTTTTATATTTGTTATGCTTTTGCATGAAATGTGTCTATATATAATGCTAACACTGACGCTTAGATAACCTTTCAGATACTGATATTTGTTTCTGCCTCGGAAGTTTAGTAAGAGTTTTGTGTTTTCTCAATTGGTTGGGGTTAAAAATATAGGCCAGTTTTCCAGTGAACAATTATGTCAATCAAAGTAAGAGTGATAGAAGGATCCATTCTTGTACTGTTTTAAAGGTGCTGGGGTGTCTGCTTTCTCTACATCTGAATCGTGGCTTTTCCAAAAAGTAATCGATTTTATTGATTTTAAAAAATGTAAGGAAAATATAAAATCATCCTGCAACATCAAGTACATTTAGCGCCTGCTCCCACAGTCACTCACACCATATAAGACCATATAATGAAAACAAAGTTTCCACTCAATAAAAGTTTTCTAATATCCTGTCCCCCGCCTGCTTCTCTAAGAGATTGGACATCTCATTTGCAAGTGAGGGCCTGGAGAAGAATCGGCTGCCCACCAGCCTGTCCGTCAGAGGAGCTCGCTGGGGAGAGTGTGTGCGCGAGCTTGAAAGTGTGTGTGTGTGTGTGTTGATTAATATCAGGAGGGCAGGGCAGTGCTCCGGCTGCGGCTGTCGGTAAGAGTGAGAGAGGACAGTTCTTTTCACTGCCGCCCAGGGAGAAGTCTGCCGGTGGAGGAGGTAATGAGCCAGAAACAGGCTGAGAGGAAAGAGGAGAGAGGAGAAGGCTGAGGGGAGAAGAGTGGAGGAGGTACAAGGACAGGGCGCCATATTCTACCCCCCACCCCCACCACACACACAGCCTTCACTCAATCTCCCTCCTTCCCTTACGCTGCCATCTCTCTCCCACCCACCATCAAGGTTCTCCGAGATTTTTACTTCACCATTTGACACTCATTCCCCACTTCGTTCCGTCTGGCTCTCTGTCTGTTCTGCTCTACATCACACTGTAACTTCAAAATTACATTTGTATGTGCTTGCTTGCACACATTCACAGGTTATTCACACACGTATCCTTGTATTCCTATCCACATTGGGAGCTTACCACTGTGTACGTTTACATGCACACTCTGCACACTACACTACATCCAATTACTGTGATTAAGGTAGCAGTTCATGAAGGTTGCATGGTTTAAAATAATCTGATTTCACGAATAACACTACAAGGATGTCAGTAACACCTGTGTATCCACTATACAGTTGCAGTAGCAATGAAATTTAGTTTTGACATATTTTATGCTGTTAGATGGCAAGCTAACACATTAATTGTGATAATGTCCATGTATAAAAAAAGATTCAACGGGGGGTGTTGTGTTATTACATTGAGACTTTAAGATAAACATAAAGCTGCTCTGATCAATACTTTCATACTGTCAATAAATCAAATGATTGTGGAATGTAAAAGGGGACTGTTCGAGTGACAAACCCACATAGTACTACCATTAGATCCCCTATAACTCTGTGGGGTGTACAACTTTCACCTTGTAATTTGGACTTTAGCAACTTACAATCTATTCCCACCTCTCTAATCAGCTTTATTTCCAGCAGCAGACAGCATAGTTTAAAGAAGAAAAAAAAAACCCTCACTGTATGCATCTTACACAGCAACAAACAGCAGACACAAAGGTAACTTGGTGAACAGCTGCAACTAAAGAGCCAGATATTTTAATATAATAAATAAATAGAACATAATAATAATGATATGTCTGTGCTGCATTTGCAGTTTGTTCTGCTGCCCCCAAATGGCCAAAATATCAATTCATGCACGTTTAACTTTTATCTAACCCAAATCCTGATCCCAATCTGGCCTCTTCAAATTAGAACAGTTCAGAATTTCCTCTTTCACTGGGACAAGTATGACTACTGCTGTTAGCACTCTCATCCAAAGCCCTGAAACAGGTGCAGTGCTTCAACACTATGTGAAAAAAAATGTTTTGAGGCCCTGTAAATCTCTTTGACTATACCAGCACTCAGACAACACTCAGAACAGCGAAGGCCTCAAAGCAATAAGCCATAAAAATAAACACAGCCACAGGAAAAAAAATGGGGCAGCATGTGCCTTTTCACAGTGGCCAGAGGGTGATGAGGTAAACAAGAGGGCATGGGTGGAGATTAAGAATGGATGGTCAGAGTTATGGCTGGGTCGTGGTGTCAGGGGCTAGTCGTGCTGTCTGAGAATATTACCCTCCGGATGAATTTTTGTTTTTTTTTTTTTAGAGCACTGGCCACTGAGCTGTATGCTTTCTAGATGGAGGACTGGGCCATTCGAGGACTATCTGCAGAGAGAGGATGCATCCACTAAGACTTATGAGGGAGAGCTGTGCATGAGAGAGGGGGGGCAGGAAATAACATGAGCAATTTCATAAATGGAAGGGAGAGGCTGTGACTTCCTAAATCGTCTGTGAAAGACAGAGGGAGGGAGCAGTGAGGTGGGCGAGATGGTGAGCAAAGGGGACGACAGGGAGAGAGATGAAGAAAGGCGAGAGCGAGGGTGATGCAAAGTGTGAAAGAGAAAGAAGAGAGGAGAGAGGAGAGCTTGCGCTTGGTGGTAAATGGATATAACTGGGTGATGGAGGCAGGGGAAAAGTGAGAAAGAGTGAGGCTGGAGAGATGAAAAGATGAAGAGGGCAGATTTCCCACCAGCTGAGCGAGCACCTCTATTACCCTTTCTCTCCCCCTCCAAGCCTCCCTCTGCCTTTCCCTCCCCTCTATCTCTGTGTCCTATCAGCCTCAGTGTGGCATCCTCTCACATCAGATTAGCTCCAGCCCAGAGAGACGGTTCAAACTCCTCTGTCAAAGTTATTTAAAACACATCTGACGCTGAGGCCACGCTCTGTTCTGCTCCCTCCCACCATCTGTCTTTCTCCCTGTACGTCCTTGTCGTGGCCCAAACTTAGGCCGAGGCTGGAGCTCCAGCCTCAGCAGCTCAGCTGGGATGCACATCTCCCTATGGCGTCGAAAGTCACTATCAATCAAACATGAGGGTGTGGGGGAGGACCTAGGTGTGGCAGGAGGCAGGAAGGAAGGGAGACTGCAGGAGACTTGCATAAATCACCAGCCGGGGGAAAGATGTCAGAGATAAACATGACCTGGATATTCAGACTCATATTTCCTCTTTCAGTGCAGATTAAAAAATAGTTTGATGTAAGAAGCGCCATATAAAACTTGATTGTTTTCTTGACAAGCTGCTTTCACCTAAGAGCAAAACAGCTTGCTTGGTATCCCCTTTTTACGATGTTTTTTTTTGTTTTTTATTCTCTGTAAATCGATAAAAACGTGTTAGGTGAGAACAAAACACTGCAATCCAATACAGCAGTTAAGAGAAGCTTGGCTTTATAGAGGCATGACTGTGCATTGACCAGCACGCTATGGATGAGTGAGAAAAGCAGATCATGCTACGAACCACTGTGTCAAGGCTTCATTCCTCCTGATGAGAGAGGCCAGTTTGGTGTGGCACAGCACAACTCGCTGCAGCCCATTTTTTGACAGAGACTGCTGTTTGAGCTCTCCAGTCATGGCCTCGGTGATGAATGGCCTCCACTGTCGGGGAAAGAAAGGAAAAGGGGGCCTGGGAGCCCTCCGAGGATCAATACGTACGCACAGGAGAACCTGCTTCGCATGTTAAAAACCCTGATCCAGCCCCAGCCCCCCTGCCCGCTCGCTCCGCTGTCTCCTGCATTACTGACGGACAAACCTCTGGGAGCGAGTGGGTGGGGAACTGAGGCTGAGGAGGAAGGACTCCAGTGTGTGTATGTGTGGGTGCATGTGTGTCCACATGAAGTGTGTCAGCAGGTTTCTAGAGGGGCTGGCATGTCAGAAAACTCCAAGGTCGACATGGCACATCCAAGCACAAAACGTACACAGACACGCACACTCACACATCTCTGCAAATCCACCCATTATTGATGCTCTGAAAAGGGGCCACACTGTGACATGGTAATTCAGAGGTGTCTAAGGCGATGGATATCCTATTAATGAGCCCAAAACAATGACCAGACTAATGAGCTTATAATGGGAATATTGAATGCATGGGAATGGGATTGGGCCTCGTGCAAGCCAAGAAGGGGGACCATTGAATGAGAGCCAATGCACAAGGGCTAGAGGGCTAAAAGCCTGAGACGAATATAAACTGCAAGGGGCGTAGCAGGGGCTGTAGGGATAGGGCTGTGTGGAGGGGTGCACAGTCAACCCAAATCAATACGCCCTTACCCGCATTGCCTCGTTGGGTTTGTGATATACGAGAGCAGGCAGCTTCTCTGAGCATAAATAAAACATGAAAATGCAACAAATTATCAGGCCGAATGGACAGAGATCTATTTACTCAGTAATGCTGTATTTTTTATTTGTCAGATCAGTCTAGGGTAGGAGGGACTGATTGTTACCCTGCATCCAATTTGAGTCAACCGAGTGCTGAGATGTGATTCAGCTTCTGTTTGTGAATTAATGAATTAATCAAAGACTGGTTGGTTGGGGAGGGGAACAAGAAGCGAAGCGAGCAAACGAGTGAACAGCAAGCTGTGACTGTCTAATAGCTGGAAAAGGAATTACAGTCCAATTGCTCTGTCTTATTCTGGCCCTAATGCTGCTGAGGCCTTTTGCAGCAAGCTGGGCAGCCCCTCCGTGTGATTTGATTCCATTTGGAGAGCCTTATTTTCCTCTTGATCTCACACATTAAGGACCTTGCTATTCACCAGAGCAGGAAAAAGGGGGAGGACTGTCAGAGCAATGGAATGGATTAGCACACAGCTGTTGAGACCGGGCAGGTCAATGTTTTAAATCTCTGACTCTGTCCGGTTAAATCTGCTGGCCTGTACTTCACAGACAGCCGTGAATCTAAAAAGGATGAACAGCACTGAGGAGCATGGTTGACAAAAAAAAAACAAAACAACTCTTTCCTACTGGAAGAGGTAGTGTGTTGGTAAAAATGGGCCAAGTAAGATAATCCTTCAAAGCAATAAAAACAGCACAGGACAGACAGAAAGGATCCAAACGTGGAACAGCTGACTGCTCTCTCCACTTGGACCATAAAGGGTTGGTAAAGGATAAACCTGCATGCACTCAGTGAAGATTACCATAAATGCTTGAAAATATTTACTATACAATGAAACATATACACTATAGGGACAAAAGTGCTGGGACACACCTCTTTATTATTGAATTCAGGGGTGGAATGGAGCTGTTTTTCAAATCGTAATGCTTCAGCAAATGAAGACATTTTGGACAATGCTCTATGGCAACAGTTTTGGGAAGGCTGCAGGGCGGGTGGGGAGGTATAATGGTGTAATGGTCAGTTGTTCCAATACTTTTGTCATATATTTATCACCTGAAAGATCACAGAAAGTACAATGCTACCAACTTTGCATCTCAAACTTATCACAATATATATAATCTTGACCTTCAACGGACAGATGTCTCTGCTTTATGTCTGTGAGAATGTGTCTTTTGATGCTGAGGTAAGGGATGAAACTTTACCAGAAGTGCTTGTCTGCTCAGAGCGCAGGCAGCCAATTATCCCTCTTAATTATCTATTGACGAGATGGAATTGATGTTTTTGGAGCAGCGATTGGATAATCAGGAATGTTGGCTACAGTTATTCTCCTTGGCTGGTCTCGCTCATCTGTCCAATCTGGTCTCTTTATTTGAGTAATCTGTTCAGTTGCACAACATATTCCTGCTGAACCATGACTCATGATGACATTGAAAGACATGGGAGATGTTTCATTTTTGCTACTCAGGTTAGCATGAGAGTGCATGCTGCAGTGGACAGCTTTAGTTCAACACATCACAGGGTTTTTCTCACAATGGACCAATGTTGTCTGGAGCACGAATGGTGATATTTTCCATTCTGCCCTGTTCATTAACCTGCACCTTTATCTGCAGACAGGCCAATGCTTCTTATGGGCTCCATTTTCAAAACAGCCCAGTTCTGAACAAAGGAACTTAGCTACATTAATTTAGCCCCCATCCTCCCAACCCTTTCACATCAGCATCCCATTTTCTTTAAACTCTCTTCGAGAGTGAGCTGGCACAGGACCAGGCGAGCACCGGGAACAGGAGAGCACAAGAGTGGAGTGACACTGATTGTGCCTCCTCTAATTAAACCCTACCTGACCCCGGTGTTGGGACATCATTAGTTCTCCCTCGTAATCATCACACAGCAGCAATTACATTGTGTTTGGCCCCATTTGCATTTTCACAAGATTTCCCTGAACAATCAGAGACAGACTGGGAAAAGAGGAAGAAGCCAAATACAGCATGAAGCCCTAAAAAGATACATTCAGTTTCAAAACACTACACTCCATTGGATTGCTGCAAAGAAAGAAAAGCTTTCTTCAAAATATCATGAGAGTCTCAAAGTCAAACATGTTGACTGTCAGTGGCCAGGATTGTAAGGTGACACCACTTTCCCCATATAGCCTTAATGCCATCCTGAAGTTCTCTGTAGCAACAGGAAGGTACACCCTTTCTGGACAAAGAAAAACAAAACAAAAAAACACAAAAAACCACATCAGCAAACCCCTTAGTCTTACATTCTGCCAAGAACCAGAAATGGGTTTATTGCTGAGATACCTGCTTCAATTTGGTAACAGAGAAAGATGGGGACAGAGAGAAACTTAGACACTAAAAATAATCACACTCCAGGATACTCAACTGCAGTAAACAACTCTCTACTTTCAGAAAGTACACTACATGAAAACATGCACACGCACACCAGCGTGGAATAGAGTCATCTATGTAAGTACATACTTCAGGGAAAGTGCACAAGGGCAGATCCTCCATCTGTATTCTGGGTGACAGCAGCGTTGTGCTAGGGTAGAATTACTCTCCCTAAGATGCTGTCTACGCTGAAACAGTCATACGTCATAGACATAAAAGGGGGCCCTTTGAAAGCTCGTACATACAGTTGGCATCCGAACAAGCCAACAGAGACTTTTTCCTACCAGCTTCTCTCATGCGTCTGCTGTTACTAAATCTGACAACAACAGCAGAGTAAGGTCGTTGTGTTAAGAAGACAATTATGTTGGCGAATACCCCATGGATCTCCCAATTTCTAGGCAGCAGACATTCAGATCTGCATTCTCATCTCCATACTGCGGTAAATAGAAATGTTGTCATTAGGGTTCAGTCAATGACATTGACCCAAAATAATACTAAAAATATCCACATAATATATGCAACAAATTGAACACTATACACAGTGTACTAGAATCTCATAAAGATATGTGTACATAAAGATAAGTTCAAATAAAAACAAAATCTTCATAATGAAATGCCACACTAGTTATGTTCATATTTGCGTTATCAGCATCTCAGATTATTGTCAGGTCACTGATACGTGCGACTTTTTATCAGGTCCCCTGTGAAGCCCTCAACTGACTTTTCACTCCCAAACCAATCTCCACTCAAGTGTTTCTAATCTCCGCAAAGTCTATTGAGAAGACACTGCTGTGAGATGCACTCTCAACTGTGACTTGAAACAAGATTATCTGGCTGAGATACTGTGAGGTTCATTCATTTGTTCTGAGATGGTATTTGAGCTTATGACAAGGTTATACTACCACATCATAACATGAACACCATACAACTCCAATTACCACCTGTATAGGACAAAGCTGAGAAGGTATTACTGAGGCCACTGCAGAGTTTTATTCAGTAACAGTTCATAATAACACATATCACCCTGTCAGTGTCCACAAAGCTATTTACGGTTTATGAAAAAAGTTAGCATGCCATTTATTGATTCATATGCATACACCTGAGGATTTAATCTATGCATTTGCTATAGAGTACACACATACAGGATTAATGTACTTCTCAAAACACGTCTATTCAATGGTGGTGACTGCACCCATCCTGTGAAAGAATTAAAAAAGAATCCCAGTTAAGACTCCCAGACTCATTTACACTGTACCAAAAGCAGGCCTGGGTCACTTCTGAGACTGCAGCTCATTTTCATCAACGATCAGTCTGATTTATTAATTAATATTCAATCTAACAAATGTTAGAATTATGCTTCATTTTTTTACTGAGGATCCCGAGTTGCCTAGATATTCTATTTATGAATGATATATATATATATATATATACATACATATGTATATATATATATATAAAAACAGGTCTATTCAGTCCATTTTTTGTTCATCAATTAATCAGCTAATTGTTTCAGTCCCTTTGTTTACACTGTAACACTTTAGCATGCGATATGAACAGCAAGGCTCATACGGTATAGCTAATAGCTTATAGTCATAAAATAATCCATATTAAAATCAGACAGTGGAAGGTTTCTCATGTGAGCCCACTTTCACAGAAAATTATTTTATCACCACCACATGGGCCTGGAACTAGCTCACCTATATTGGGTTTTGATTCTGCTGCAAGTCACAAAACACCAACACACCTCTAAACACAATAACTTTAGGATAATAGGATAATCCTGATTCCTAACGCAGAGGGAGTCTTATTAAATGCAAACGGAGTATGTTAATCAATCAACAAAAAGGGACAGCTGAACAATAAGAACCAAACCCTTAATCAAAAAGATCAGTAGTTAAAAATGTAAACTATATCGAAATTCAGTTGAGCATTCAGTTGGCGAGAATTACCATGAATACTGTCTTTATATTTTCACTTCACTGGCCAACAATAAGCTATACAATAAAAAGAGCCTCTCTTTGAAATTGCAATTACTTTCTGAGGAAATTAATCATATAAAGGAACAACGTGATAAGAACCGCTAACAGGTTATTACAGCGCGCCGTGTTCATCATGGCTAAAAACTTACCTCATACCATCAGGAGAGAACAAAGTGCATTCTGGAGCCAGATTTCACATTAAGGCAATTTAAAATATTCCAGACTGCCCAATTTAGGGGTCGGACTTCTGTGTAACTTAATTTGACAAGATTAATTATACAATTAAATCCAAACTTCTCTCAATTAAGTGGAGAAATGCTGTCTGCCTGCTCGGGCTGACCCTTCACCTTTGCTGAGGCGAGGTAGCTGATAAGCATAATTTTAACAGGAGCAGAAGAAATTGCTGCCTATTTTGTTGCTGTGCTCGACTCAGCATATTATAATTCTTAATTGATGGCAGATTTCGCCATTGTGCCCTTGACATGGGAAGGGAAAATGTTATGCCATTCACTTGTACGTTACTGAACGTGCGTGATTGACAGGACAATCCACTGAAACAAAAGACTTAATTGTGAGTCAATTGATTCTTTAATTACAATTGGCAGGCTTGCCACTTCAGGTTCATTGATTTATCATCTGTGACGAGCGAGAACCTAATGGTATGATATGGTGTTAGCTTCGTAGTAGTCTATGTTGTTAGGACAATGACCCATTGTATTTTGCAGACAGTGTTAGGGAGACTGGTAATATGTATTCCTTAAGTCTCGTTTCACAGAACATTGTATCCTTTACAGCTACATTAAGAGGACACTGACATCCAAAATGCAGGAACCCCGCTAACTCCCAAATCTTTTCATATTTATGTGGAGGCTATGAGCTGAACCAGCAGGACTAAGTTACAAAGAGCAGGTGGGCTCATCCTCCTTGACAAGCAGCCATTATCAACACAGTTCTTGGAGTGAGAGGGGGAAAACCACCAGGGATGGGTGTAAAACCTATTTCAAAGACCTTCAAAATCCCAGTTTCTACCCTCACTCCCTCTCTCTCACAATCCCTCGCTGTCATCATTTTATTCTCTCTCTCTCTCTCTGCTCCCTTTAGAGGAGAGGGGGGAAAGGGGGGTGGCGGTCTACTTGACCTTAATCTGCCCAGTAGTGAGTTTCAGAGAGATGACATGCAACCTCGGAGGTAAAGGGCAATTGTTTCTTTTTCCCTCTTCTGAGAGCCAATTTACAACCCCCGGGGACTTTTTTCCAAAGCTGCAAACTATTTCAGGTTCTGCCACTTTGTTTTTGATTCACTCAGCTGGAAGGAGCTAAAAGAGCATGCACCTTCACTTTCCTTATTCTCAATCTTCTCCAAGCCCATTAAATGTCATTCCTACCTCCAGCATCATTTGCATTTTATGGACTACTGTAGGTGTAAACTATATTATAAATTGTTTGCTGCTTGTTGAATTGACTATTAGAACAGGTCAGCAATAATATTAATCTTGTAGAAGCCCAACAACTTGAATTGAGCATTAAAAGCCAGTAAGGATATAAATCCCGCTGGCGATATTCTGTATGTATACCCCGAGGTAATGAATGAGAAGTGCCATCAGCAGCAATTGGCTTAAGGACTGTTTATAGCCTATAGACATGGCAAATCTGCATCAAAACCAAGAAATCCAGAACGGTCAGGATTGGCTACATTGATTTTATGAGCAAGGAATTAAAAAGACTAGATTCAAAAATCTCTTTATAGTTGCATTACCTGCATCTTCATGAGCAAAGTGTAGTGTCCAAAGACACATTTGCAAGGTTTTCCACCTTTGTTTTTATTTCTACTTGAAATTCAACTGTCATGAATCATTAGTCAGCTGATAATTTCAACTTTAAAACACAAAAAACCCAAATGATTGCTGGATTGTTAGTTGCTCCAATAAGAACCACCTAATTAGCTCAAACAAGGCTGACATGTTGCGTAAATGACAGACATCCCTCAGAGTAAAAGTGATCTACTATGTCAAGCTATGCTGGCTAGCCCACATCAGTATTACGCACAGAAGAGAAAGCATTCACTTCTCTAGCTGTAAACAAACCATTCTTTAAGGCTGGAATATTTAAATCAGTATGTCAACAGACAAAACTGCAGCTCAGATATTCTAATAAAGTGACAAAGCTCTGACTGATTTGCAGAGTGCTCATATAGAGCAGTCAAGAAGTGATGCATATTTAACAATGTATAAAGGCAGAGAAATTAACCATGAGACAAGTCTTCCAGAGCCAATGTGAGCCATGAATTAGTAATTCGGAGTGAAGTTATTAAGTTATTTGTTAACAGTAAATATTCTGTATGTGTCCCTGAGAGCATGACTTTTTAATAATTTGGAATTTTTAAACTTTAATGTTTTGCTCCATTCAGGAAATAATGGTGCTTAGCTGTAATTGATTCTTCCGGCGTAGAGTAATCATGATGGCTGTGTCAAAATGAAGCCTGATCCTTTTGGCCTTGGGTGATATGAGAGAGAGCGAGGGGAGAACAGAGAGATTTAAAGACACTGTGGAGACACAGTTTTGAATATATCTCTTGACGGACAGCCTGACTGAACTGGAGGCAGCACAGAACATGCTGGTGGGAACAGCCTCAAACCCTGAGCTATCCATCTTCTAATCCTCATTTTTTTTTAAAGCCGATTCACTCAAACAACTTAGTCCGTCAGTCTTGTTTATTATATATTATTATTATATACATGACAATTTGGGACTGATAAACACCGTACACATTTTATCCATCCCTGTTGCTCATATCACTCTCTTTACCCCCAAAGTGTTTTGTTGCGAGCAAGTCATGATGCCAATGGCAGCAGACAGAGTCAATCTCAGTAGGGTAATATTTAATCTATCAGGGCTCGGTGTTAATTACTCGCACATCCACAGGGCTCTGAAGTGAGGCTGGCTGACATACCCTGGCACTGCTCTTTAAATGGACTGAACCCACAACCTTGTGCAGGGTCTTTGTCTGTTACTTTGGCATAAATTAAAATGTAAAAAGTCAAACATCACTAAACACTTGCCCCGTGACCAGCAATGCACACAAATATACAAATGCATCCTGCTGAGCACAGGGCAGAACAGAGCACAGCCAAACAAACACACATGGCAGCCCCCTCCCAGGTGAAGGTGCATGGTCATCTGCAACTGATGGGGTTTCCCCATCAGCCAGCAACACACAGTGCTTCACGGGGACTGCCAGGAGAGAAATGCCAAATGTCTTGAGGGTTAACTCCCTATAGAACAGAAAACACACGCACACACACACACACACACACACACACACACACACAGGGCCCTGTCTAGAGTGGCATAGCAGGCCCTGGTCACAGCTGCTCTCCCCCGCCTCGGGAGGAATTGCTTCCATTTGGCCTGTCACTTTGGCCAGGGCCACTGTGGCTTTTCTCATTTGTCAGAGAGCGGGGGCGATCCTCTGGCTCTCATGGCTAATCTGCAGCCGCAGGCTAGAGGAAACTCATGCACGCACGCACGCACGCACACACACACACACACACACACACACATTCCTCTCATCTGACTGATATAGGTTTTGTTTCACAAGGGCCTTTTTACTCTTTCTGTTCAGCCAGGGAAAACAAAAGCAACAAGTAAGAGAGATGTCAACAGTATCTAGGTCAAGGATACATCTCATGGAGACCCATTTGTGATATACACATAGTATTTATACACACAAGCTGGACAGTGATGAGATTATATTTCCACAACCACTGCAAAATCCTTTTTGCTATTGACTTGATGTACTACAAACAACACACAAAGGTAATTGGACATGGTTTTTAGTAATTATCCTCTGATGGAGGTACAAAACATTGCTTTAACTGTAACACCGAGGAGTCACTCTTGCATGCATGAGCGCTCACTTAGAATTTGATTGGAGGGAGAAATGATTCAGTAAGTCTCAGAGAGGAATATCAAGGTCCAAATGAACATGAAGTTGCCTGTTTTCATAAAGAGAAATACAGAATTCCTTGAGACCAACTTTGTCTTGCTTGATTTTATTGCAGTATATTCTGGAATAATTATACCATAACAGCCAAGCAATATTGGCTAGTAACATTTTACAGCACTGAGGGAACGAAGGAGTCCAATTAAAGAGCTGTCACACAAGGGTTTGAGGGAAACGTGGCCAACGTGCTGTGCCAAAACTGATCCTATCATTAGAGACTGCCATCGCTTTGAGGTACAACTGCTTTCAAGTCTTCCTTTCAGTCAGCTTCTGCAGCAGTCAACAGGTGATGGCTCTACTTGATTAGGAGTCTGTCTTAAATCTACTCGTATCAATATGCAGCTACCTGTGAGATCTATATTTGAGTGAAAATCTGATGATCAAAGGCGGTCCAAATTTCTCAAGATAAAAACAATTAAGTCAGGACTTAATTTGTCTCTTAGTACTGAGAGACAAATGGAACAACTCCACAGGCAATGAAGGGGACAGTGTCAGAACAACATGAATACAGCGTTAGGAAAACATAATTAGAAGGAGTTTGTAATCAGACAATATCATTTGATTGGAACATGTCTGAATTCTATCTTCTGCTAACATTTCAAATAGGAATACAATAAAGCAATTGAGAGCTACTCCTTAGTGAGCAGCATCTCACTCTAGCTAATGGGATTTATGGGACTATTTATCAAACAAAAGGAGTTATTCAGAGATAAAGGCCTGCTTCTACTGCAAGCCTGGTTCATATAGATGCCTGGTACTCGGGCTCTACCAAATAGTTTCAAATTTCCAAATCGACATTTCAACACTACATTGCTATTTTTTTGCACATTTATTTATTTCCCTTTAACCCCCGGTATTTCTGTATATTTTAAAAGCTAAATTTTGCACCAGCGTTATTACTATTAAGCTATTTGTAGAGTGAGATTCCAGTGGCAGCTGTGATGGATATCTGACTTGTGTGATGTAAACATTTTCAATGATGTCAGAATGTTGTGAAGTCTAAAAGTCAAAATTTATTGAAAAAAGATTTCATTTCCAGATTTCATGATATGTTTTAACTAACAAAATATTCTGCTTAAATTCATATTTGTTGCCGTTTAACCTTTCAAAAATTACATTTATCCTGCCTTCACAAATATTTGCTCTTCCACTTTCCACCGCCTGTGATATTAGCAAAGCGGTCTAGCAGCAATCTAACAGCATCATAAACGACATTTAAATAAAAAGTGTAAGAGGTCAGGGAACAGGACAAAGTTGTGGACTAAGCCCCTTCGTCTTTCCAGCAGCTGGGAAACAACACATGAGAACTTCACTTCGCCTTGACTCGACACTCACAACATTTATTTACTGACAAACTGTAACCTGCACTGTATATTTACTGCTAAACTGACAGCTTGCTTCTTACGCTTTTCATCCTGCTTCACTCCATCCACAGTCACTCTCCTCACTGCATGACAAAAGGACTTTCGGCCCCCTGGAAACCTCACTAATATCTGCAGTTAAAAGCTGTTCATAGCCTGTGAAGTCCACGTTCGTCTGTTTGAAACGATTCACTTGCAGCAGCTTGCCGCTCGCTATCCCTTCTTCAACCACACACTGTATAAATACACACTTTCAAGCACTGCCCTATTCTTTAGAGAAGCTACCAATACGCTTATACCATGGCTCTAAGATTACTGTAGGAAATTACTTACAAAACATATTATGTATTTGCTGGACTCTCAGCACTGCATTTAATCTGATGAATCACTATATTTAAATTGAGGATTTTGTTCGAGGATTTATTTTCTTTTTGGGGGATGAAGTCATAAAATATTATGACAGGCATTCAAAGCTACCTCAGTAGAAGCTTCGAAATGATATTCAGTAAGGCCCAAGCTGGTACCTCCTGCTGCTGAGGTAAACAAAACCCGGTCACTATTTGAGGAAATACGGTAAAAGAATATCGGGCAATTACTTGTGGATTAATCTGCAGTTTCATTATAATTTACACTCAGAAATACAGTGTATATATTAAATAAATAATTAAATATAAAATAAATTAAATAAATTATTAATTATAAAACTCAAAACTCTTGTCACTGAAGAAATTAAGATCATTGCTTGGTTATGAACTGAACTGCTGGTAACTATTTAACAGGTGTGTATCAACACTGTAACAGTTCTGGTATATCTCAATACATAAATCATGTTTTAAACAGAGATGAGCGCCAAAAAACAAAAAAAACTGTTTAATCCAAAATATTAATGTTTACAATTTAAGTACCTGTGATTCAGTGTACCTGTGGATCCTTCCGTCGTCCCTGTTGTGACCTGTGGCAGGAACATTTTGCAGATGCTTTTTTACCTAAAACAAACAGGAGTTAAATGTAAGAAGGCAGCTTTTCGCTTTTTACCTTAATAAGACTGCATTCTCTGCATGGATGCTGATTCTGAGAGCAGTACCTCTAAAAGACAAAATACACAGGTGATCATGGAACTTAGTACTATCCAGTTCAGTTTATCACACATATTGATCAAAGTCTCTTCTTTAATTTATAAATCATTGGAAAACATATTAGAGAAAACATCATTTGAGTGATGGTCATAAGTTTTTAAGTATTTCTGACAACCTTAATGTATTCCCAAGTTTAATTATTTCTTAATATTGACATTTCTAATTAAGCAGCATAATTGGAAAGTCTGTGTGCAGAGGCAATCATTTAAGCGGCCACTGAAAAATTAATATAAAAATTATTAATGAATACTACCGCTTTTAATTGCTGTGTACCCATATTCATAATTGCTGCAGCATCCTCCTTGAAATGACATGATGACAAATACAAGTGTCATGTCAGCGCTTTCCTTCTTCATCTCACACCTCAATCAAAGCTAATCCATTTCACCTCGGCTATGAACACTGAAACAAATTAAAGTCCCATTTCATTTTCCACTTTCATTAATGCATCTTGTTTCCAAGGTTACAATCATTTAGTAACCATGGAACAAACAAATTCAAAGAAGGGTGTGCTTTGATAGTTTGAGAGGAAGACGTGGATGGAGCTTACAGGGAAAACAAATCAGCCCAGAGTTTTAATCCTCCAGCTCCAAAGTGTTCTGCACATGTTTATCACAAAACAAAGCCTTTTTCATCTGAACAAACATTTTAATATTGGACTTTAGGAGCTTATGCCCACATAATAATATTCATAATTCAAACTTTGCCTTGTCAATGTTATATTAGCAAGCACATCCTGTATTTAATTGTCCCTATCCAAATGCCGACAGGAGACAGCATGAGCAGTAACTGTACAATGCCATTATGTTCATAGTGTTTCCTCCTGTGGTGTGATGTGACAATGCCAGACACAATGACCCAATTTGCATGAGTGGCTATAGGAGAGTGCCAATGGTAGGTTGCTTTATAAATACTGTACAAAGACCCTCTTAGAGGCAATAATACAGTTTCTCGTATGTAACGAAACACAGCCATAAAACAAGTCACATTCTGAGAGTGTTTACTACATTTGCTATGTTTTCTTCTTTACTCCCATATAAAGAAAAAAAAAAAGCCTTAAGCCTAAAGAAATTCAGGGATGGAGGTGGTGGGGGTAATGATGAGTTTTCAGACTAGCCTCTTTCGCATGCAAATCATATCTGAATTTCTCATTAGCATAAATGCATGAGCAACTTTAAATGCTTTTAATTTTCAATCTCGCCAAGCAGAGGAGTAATTTGTCACTGTCAGGATGGGAGACTAAAGGGGGGGACCAGAGGGAGCCAAGGACTCCACGCTAAACTGGAATCACAGAAAATTTCTGATTTACTAATTGACTGATGTGCAGTTCAGTCGAGTTGCCTTGAAGGTGTAAATAATTCTGTGTATATTCAAATGGAAAAAATGAGAGAGTGCGGGGTGGATGCGGAAAAGCACATTACATGATGCTTTCCCCCAGGCCATACTTTTTTCTGGTGTTTCTAATTTCCAGCCTTTTACGTTTTCACTCTGTCTCTTTAAAGGGGTGCAAGTTTGCTGTTTTAGTACATAATCACAGATAATCAACTGGAAATTAAAACAAAATGTCACATTTTTTTTTTTTTTTTTTTTTTTTTTACATCTCTTTGCCATTATACGAAAAGAGGCTGCTCGAAGCTATTCAGCAGCCGAACACAAAAACATTTCCAACAGCTTATCACATAAGCGGTTTTAAGTCGTTTCAAATTTTATCTTCATTCTTTCAAGATGTAAGATCAATTGACACTGCACTCTGAAGTCTAAACCACTAATGCTTCATTCTTTGAACAAAGCAGTTCACATTCAGACAGACCTTGTTAGCTAAATTTAGCTGTAGGTGAAAACAGGGGGGAAAGATTTAACAAGCTCCCCATTTAAATGACTAAAACCAATTATGCAAACATAATTAGTATTCTGTAAGAAAACTACATAGGACTGCAGCATGGGGATAGCTGCTTACCTCTACAGAGGACCCAAACCAGCAACATCTTGGTTTGCATGTGAGTCTCTACAACAACTGTGCCATGTCAGGTGAAATGCATTCCCATGCCTAACTGACCATACTGAGCGATCACACTGCCCTTTCTTGCATTTCAGACTGCCACCTCCAGAAGGTTCTCAAAATTGAGTGTCACTTTTCAGATTTCGAGTTGGACACGAGATCACACATCTCCTGCGGGCCCTTGAAAGTCAGCATGTCAGTCAACATGAGACAGTACAAAAAGAGATTTGAAACACTTAATGAGCAATTAAAAGAGTCCCTCGCCTTAATTAGGGGGTTCCACTGTGAAACTTTTAATGGGGCAGATGAGGTTACTGCCCATTACTTTAGAGATGACAACAAACTCAACCCAGTTCACAGCTGCATGTTTTTTGTGTGTTGTGGGTTGATGCAATGAGTATTTTCAGCTCTTTACCTTACTCAACCAGGCCTCACATAGGAATGAAAAAAAAGCAGAGAAATGTGGTTTTAGACCAACTCCTCACCTCAGTTTTGACTGTAGCTAACTTAACACCAGCATCTGAAAAGCACTGTCCATGTAATCTTTTTTCCCTCACTTGACAACTGAAAGCTGATGTACAGTGAACATAAAATGAAACAAGCAGGCTAGCATTTTGTCCACTTGACACAATGACAAACTGTGCTGACTGACTCGCTTAGCTTTTTCATAACCTCCAACGGCATCTCAAGGTCTTCAATAGAGACAGGACCTGGCTCAGGTGTCCGAAAAGCTCTTAAATTAACAGTTAGCTTCTGTACTAACTAGGTAACATTAAATCAATCTAATGCTAATTACATTATCCGCTGAGTTTTCCAATTAGGCAGGGCAGCTGTGAAATTGGTTTGTACCAACAGTCACAAAAACACTGTACTTGTCTCTGGTTTCTGTTGTTTTCTGTTAGTTTAACATAAGTAGTAAGAAACTGCTAAATACTTAGCTAGTTAACTAAATAATTAACTAGCTCTTCCAATACCGCGTGAGAGAAACTGAACAGGGTGAACGTCAGACTCAAATGCACGGATTCAACCGTCAGGGGCTGTCAATCATCTTCGCTCCATGGCCAGAGTCTGAGAGCTTCAGTTGGCTTTTTTATGCATTTTTGTGACAACTCATTAGTGCAATTAGTAAGCGTGATTTATTTATTTCTTCTTAATCAAGAACTGAATTTGAAGTGACATTTAAATTACTGTACACCATTAAATTAAAATTATGAATTATTTTTTAATTTCAGTATAAAAATAATTTTGTTACTCTAGTGTTAAGAAGACAATCATAATGAAAAAAACAAACGGCCTTGGAAGAAATCCACGTTGATACTTAGTAAGTAAGTAAGCAAGTAAATAGACATCCAAAATCGAAAATACAAGAATTTTTTTTTCAGATATTGCAATAAACATTGCATTTTCCACCTCAAATAAAATAGGGTGGTGTAAGTTCAAATTTTAATCAAAGACACACTGAAAATCTCACTGTAGCTACACTGTTTGTTAATCCGGCTTTGGTAAACTAGTTTAGTAGAACTAAACCTTACAGATTTATGAGGTCATTCTGAGTGTTGTATGTCCTGTGAAATGACAGCACCACACTTTGACTTTTGATAAGGAGCACAACCCAACCTGCACGTGGGACACATAAGGCCCATACTTATTTGGTGTATGGCACTATACATTCCAGTATGAACTCAAGGCCATATACTCCAGCAGGAGCATGGGTGGAAAAGGGTGCAGCTGTGACATGCCCCTCCTTTACCTCATGCACATACTGCCCTCCAGTGTTAAAAGGGTGGACATAGTGAGAAATACAGGAAGTGAACACAATAGAAGCAACTCTAAGGGTATTTTTTATGCTACAGTTTGTGGTGATGTTGCATTACATTAGCAACTAAAAGACTAAAAATTAAAAACAGCCCCCCTCTGTTTGAGAACCCTTGATGTACTGTAATGGTCTTGATTCAAATCTGAACTCTAGTATGTTTTAAAATCTGTGTAATGTTTATTTGATACAGTATATGAGCAATACCAGTCCAAGTAGGAATATGGGCTGGTGAATGAAAGACAGGATCTATGTTGGAGAGATTAATATAAAGGACATTTATAGTTTATTTAAGTCATCAGCATTGATGCAAATTAAATGCTTTGTGTGTTTCTTTTACAACTGTGACCAATTTTAAAAACCTGACTTAAAGTATGACAATTCAACTTGTGAAAAAAATAAAAATCACACAGTCTGCCTCTTAGAAATAAAGAGCACTATTAAATGGGTTTTGTTGCTGCAGTCTTACCTGTTGTGCTATGACTAGCAGCATGTCGTTCCCAGACGTTGTTGTTAGCAGATAGATACTGGCATTACTGAGTCATGGCTCTGCTAGGGTAACACATGTTTTGTCATGTCACACAAAACCACTTAACTGGTCTTCACACAAAACTAAAACAAGACCTACCATGGAGACATGTTTCTTGTTTCCTGCAGTCCTGTGGTCCCACTCCAATTGCTCTCAGTCAGGTCACCTAATGATGATGTTTTTTTAAAGCAACTGACCCAAGAGAATCCTGGGAAAAAAATGGAAATTGAATGTGCCATTGACTTGTAGTTGCCACATGTGGCCACTAGTTAGCAAAAGTTAAAATGTTTGTCTTTCAATTTCTGCTCTCCCACTTAGCTGTTTTTGATAAGAGCACACGACTTTGCTCACACATCAACATCATCTGTCTTTGATGACACAGACATAATAATACCATAAATGCAGCCATTAACAAAACTACTATAGTCCTAATATGTTTTATTATATTATCTTTTGATGTTTCATTGTGACTTTTGTGTTTTACTGTACCTTTCACATCTTTATGTCATTGTTCACCTGCTTTACACACAACTTTGTTACCCCAACAACTGATTTCAAATACAGACTTTTGACTGTCTGTAAAATTAAGATAAAAGTTAGTTTTCACTTCAAATATGAAGGGATTGTGAACTATTTAAAATTCACTACAGATGGGAAACCCCACCCTCCAGTGATAAAAGTTTGGTTCAATGTGTTTTCTTAACATTCAGAGCAGTTAAATTCTTACATAACATAAGAATGCACATGACTTAAAGCATGCATTTCTTTTAGTCAAAGCATTCACACGCAGTTAGGCTACCTGTCATAATTTTGAAATAATGTCGTGCTTATTAGGAAAGATTCTCGATCAAATGATGATGCAGGTGATTTGCTTTTAAGAGCTGAATACACTCATCGCGAACATTAGCAAAAGCTGGAGGCTCATATTGGCCTGAACTCACAGTCTATTGCCACAGAAGTTCCCTTGAAATGAGCTTGTGGATATCACAACAATTACTGTGCATTTATTGGCAAAGGAAATACAGTGAACTGAGTTCTTAAAAGTCACATTAGTTGTGATCTCATGCTTGTGTTATTAGCATTACTGGATACTGTCACACTCATAATCCACTAGATGGCAGCTCTGTTCCAGCTATGGCAGATGAGCCCAGACACCGCAGCACTTCCCCACTGTGCAAAAAACATATACAGAAACCAGATCATTTTCAGACACAAAATATTTTATTTGAAGCACTTAGCTCTGACTGATATACATTATCAAACACTTAATTTGTTAGCCCACTCCATATACCTTGAACAGGAAGTCAGCATTGCATTACTTTACTGTCCATCACAGCAGCAGTTCCAAAACTACCAAATCCATACAAAAATTCACAAAAACACAGTGAAATACTTGAACCCCTTCCATTTTGTAACAGCCATATTGACCTCTTGGAGACATTTCTACAAACATTATCAAAAGCATTTGTTCCAAGAATATATCAGCATTAGCTTCCATACAAAACTCTCACTGTAATTGCAGCAGCAAACAAATACTGTGAAATATCTAAAAAAAAAAAAAGGAAATTTAGAGCAGAACTGGCAATTAATGTGCACTGATGCAAGAGGAACATCGTTTGTTAGAGCCATGACAGCAGGACACCTCATTTGTGGATGCTGTGAGGGCCACGGTCCGGCCACGCTGCAGCACCGTAGTGCTGACTAATGATTTAACCTCTGACCTAAATGACAGGTTGGCCCAAATCTGTGAAAAAAAACAGCAGTTGGCAGCAGTTGAATGTGGAGCCTGTTGCTGTTTCCTTAACACATAAAAGGAACAAAAGAAAAGAGATGCATCTTTGTCTGTTGTGAATGGCTCACCCTCCTAGAAAGTGCCTGTTAGCAGCAATAAAAACTATTGCTTTTCGCCTGTGGGAAGGTCAGAGGAACACATTTTATAAAGAACTTATGAAAACCTTCGTCTGTTTGTTGAGATGTTATTTGTCTTTGGCAAACATGTTAAATGAACTGTAACACCTGTGAGAACACACTTGGAGCATAACAGTGTATTCTGGGTCTAAAAAATGTTAGCGATGTGCTTTTGAACATAACTCGTTCCAGTTTTACATTTTGTTTTAAAAATCTAAAGCCTTCTGCAAGATTGATTTTAGCTTCTTAGAGATACTGAGTTGAAAAGTGACTGAAAAGGCCCCTTGAATTTACGGGTATACATGCTGTTTAAGTGCTTTGCAAACGGAGTATACAGTTGTTTGTTTTTACTGACTATAATCTGACCTCGATTTACAGGTTTAATTAAAAAGCAGTTCTAATCGTGGTTCGAGGTAGAGCTGCAACCATTAGTCAATTAATCTGATAATTGATTAACGGCTTTAATGACACCGTTTGCTTTTTCCAGTTTTTCAAATGTGAGGATTTGAGGCTTTCCTTTGAAATGTAAACAACTAAATTAAGTTTCTTTGGGTTATGGGCTGGTGGTTGTATTTAACAAGACCACTGAACACATCTCCCGGGGATGTGAATAATTAGAACAATTTTTCACCATATTATCTGATGTTTTGTTGACCACAGCCATCAATTAATCACAAAAATAACAAAAATAATCATGAGTTGCAGCACTAGTTCAAAGAGTATTCCCCCTAAAACAGATTATTTAATCTATAGCACAGCATTACAGCAGAACCACCTGTATAATTTCTCATTTGCATAGAACCTGTGTTGCATCATACATAAAGCGCACTACAACTTCTTCCATACAGTTTTCCATGGAACACTTGCTTCCAGAGTCACCATTGAGCTAGTTAATATGTTCTAAATATTATCTATTCTAACTACAAAAGTGCACCAAAACAAACAGGAACAGGAAACACACAAATAAACTACAGTCACTGTCATCATGTCATTATCTACGGTCGGATGCATTCGTTCAACACTAAAAAAAGTTTTCCTTTTAAGGCTTAACCCTGCAGACACATTAAATTGCCATGCAAATACGCACATTCCACTGGGATAGAAAGCTGACATTGAAGAGTGTATATAAGTTCTTTTGCTTATTCCAGTTTTGCTATGACACATTTATTGTGTTACCACACACACTATGTAACTTTTTCAGGCTTTTCAGGCAAAGTGAGAACAAAAGGAAAAAGAACACCTTTTGCTTCCAGAGGTGCCCTCAGTGGCTCCTCGACAAAGTAGGCGTTCTCCTCCTCCACTACAAACTGAAGAGTCTTGCTTTTGTTCACACAGTAGATGCAATTCCCGATAACGGCACACCTGAACGGTAAATGACTTCCAAGTCTCTGTGATGCACAATCATGCCACATTTTCACTATGGTGTTGTACTTGAACACGGTGATTCCCTGCTCGCGGTTGACGTCAAAGCGGTAAATGAAGCTTTTCAAAGCCACCATGTCGGTGGACTTCTTCCTGCTGTTATTGTAGGGGCACTCCTGCCACTCGTCCCTCTTGGGGTCGTACTTTAGAAGGCGGTAGAAGAGAGAGCCTCCTGAAACGTAAAGTTCTCCACTGCAGGTTGTGGCTTCATGGGCCACTGCGAAGGCTCCCTTGGGCAAGGGGGCCACCGTAGTCCAGCGATCCATGCGAGGATCATATTTTTCCACTGTAAACAAACATTCTCCTCCAATGGCATACAAGTACCCATCCATAGACACAAGCTTTAGCTGGGCACGAGCTTGGTTCAGAGATCTGACCTCAGCCCAGCGGTTAGTTATGGGGTTGTAACAGAAGACCTTATCTGAAACCTTGCCTTTGTCCCCGAAGCCCTTTATGCCCCCTGCCACAAACATATAGTTATACATGGTGCAGATCCCACAACCTTTAGTGTTTATGTCCTCGGGCATCCCAGTTAAAGGTCTCCAGTCATTTGCTGTTTCGTTAAAGTAGTAAATCATGTGATTCTCCTCCAAAGACCCAACCGACAATGGGCTCTGTGGTCGGCTGCCACAGCGACTGGGCGGTCGGCTTCCAACGCGATCAAATACATCATTTATCTCTGCCACCATCAGAGTCTTCCGCCCATCCATTCTCTTCTTCAGGATCAGATCCCGCTCAGACCCAGTCAGACGCCCATACACAGCGGGGTCTTTGAGAATCTGGAGGAAGTTGTCGCTCATGAATCCATAGGCAGTCTCTTTCAGTTCACTCAGTCGCTGCTTTTTGGCGATAGTCAGAATCTCATAGCAGTTCTCTGCAGTGATTTGTGCAGACATGGAATCCATGGCTGCCTGGACGGCACAGGGGATCTGGAGGATTTTAGCCCCGGTGATGACATCTACAACATTGTCCTTGCAAACATTCATTTGAGATGTGTAAACATAGTCTATCAACGTAGACAAAGTCTTGTAACTCACGCCCTTCACTTTGAGGATGTTTCGGGACAGACGTGCTTTGAAGTAGTCACTCTTCTCTGCCAGGACAGACTTGTGAGCACTGATTGTCTGCCCGCCGACTTCGATGACTAAATCAGGCTCTTTTTTTGACTGTGTATTTTCAGCTTCCTGGCTGCTGTCCCTGCAGTCAAGATTCGATTTTAGAACTGACCAATCAGTTTCCTGTTTGGCTTGGCTAGGCAAGCATACGGGGGACTCTACACTGTAAGACATTTTAGCCCTGGCGCCATTGTGGATTTCACTGCTTGCACAATTTTGTTGCATGCCAGCAATGTGATTGGAGACAGTGGAGCCGGTGTGAGGAGGAAGAACCGGAGTTTCCTTTTCATTGGAGAGCTGAAACTTATCAGCTCTTGGGATGTATGAGCCGTTACCCTTCTGATGATCAACATGGTTATTCTCCATCAGTTTTCCATCCAACAGGTACTCCTTCTCAAACACTGGAGGGGGCCTGAAATCCTGCTCCTCCTGCAGGAATCCTTGAACATAACCTGGACATAAACTCCTCTCATTGTCAGAAGGTGTGACAAGGTCAGAGTTCACAGCGTGGAAGATTACATCAGCTTCCACAGTGACAGCCCCTCCTCCTTGCCGGTGGCCTTCGTTCATCTCGACGAATTCACTGGTGATGAAAGACAATGTCTTCACCGATCATGCTGAGGAGGTGGACAAAGTTATAATTGTACTCCTCTTTCTTCACCTACATGAGGAAAACAAGGAGGAAAAATGAGTCTTGAAGCTGCAAAGACATCTGTACTCTCTAAGGGGCGCCCTTTCTCTAACAAAAAAGCTTGAAATTTAAAGGAAAAAATGACTCTGAGCTGCCATCGCCAACTATGCAGTGTAATAGACTCCTGTACAATAAACCTGTCATCAATGTCAGTCAAACCAAATGCAGCAGCTCTGGCGTATTATGTGTGTACGGTGCAACATCTACAGCTTAAAGAAACGGAAGCAGCCCCAACATTCAGTTAACAGTAAGATCTACCACAATAATCACACCGCCTGTCCATTATTTGTGGTAATCTGGAGAAATTCAAAGCGCATGCGCAAATAGTGTTGCGTTGATGGAGGAATTAATCTCTAATATGACTGGAAAAGAGCGTTTGTAATTATATCAAAACTCTTGCCTGACGCATGATGTCGGACAGACACAGAGAAAACAGCGTTTCACCATTCAGTCAAACCAAGAAGGGATAACTAGTTTTAATCTAATCAGAATCCAAAAACGGGGATCTATGCGTACTGACAGTATGACCTACCTGCGTTCGCTCGCTGTGACTAAACAGCACCAGCAGTTTCCCTGCCAGTCCCTCCACAAAGCGCAGTTACGTAAGGCAGTCGCAATCCAGATGAACCAGCCGGGCTGTGCTCCCCGAGATGACTTCACTTCACCGACGATTCCAGCGGCTTCGTCCCATCCGTTCACCTCTTCTCCACCGACTACACTCAACTGTTGTTTCTTCGTCTCCAGCACTGAAACCTGCCCTGGATCAGCAGTGGAGGCGAGGCGGAGGGACGTTCAAACGGGTCGCACCTCCTTCAGATCAGCCGTCGCACAGTAATTTCCTCCGGTGGAAGTGGGGAGAGCTGCTGTTCACGTCTCTTACCTCACGGAGACGCGTGGACAGCAGAGATACTCGCTCTCGGATCTCTTAGCAATTTTTGTTGTCTTTTTTTTTACAGTTGACTACAGTGAGGCGGTTATCATTTATTTAAACCACGCCCCCTCCAGGCGGTATTAACCCTACACTCAACTCGAGGCTCCATCTGTTGTGCGCGCGACGGACACATCGTTCAGATGCGACATTCCTTCACGCATCATCCGTGTCCTGGGTACCACGATGGGTGGATGGGCTCAGGGAATTGAATATATGGGAAATCCCTCATCCTCTTTCCCAGCTAACACACGTACACATCACACCCAACCCAAAAGTCTTTTTCTCACATAAATTAATGTAAAACAATTCTATGAAATGCAGCGTTTATTACAGTGATACCCTCTCTCTCTCTCTGAGCCCATAAAGGGATTTTATGTTATATTAACACTATTCAAAAATCAATAAATGTTCCATTGGTCGGCTGCAATTGCTTGTGCATGAAACAGTCTGTCACGTATCTGTAGAACTGGCCGAATACTCCAGGTCTAACAATGCTTGCAAAACAGAAGTCATGGTTTCCTTTTGGAGATGACCCGACACCATTTCTAACTAATTGATTAGAAATACAGCCTTCCTAGACCAATCAAGCTGCAACATTTTTGTGTAGTAATGTTGTAGCAATATTGTGATTTGTATGGAAAAGAAATCATGGAGTTGCAAATGTTATAAGAAGCACATGAGACATACATCTTCGACACGTGAAAGGGCCTGATTAGAAACAGTACAAGTTCACAAGCAGCAGCAGACATTTATATCCAGGGTCCATAACCTCACCACCGCTGAGACGGCGTGTCTTAACAACTGGCCTTCAGATATAAAAATAGAGGGGAGCCACCACAAGGGCATCACACAACTATCAGCGCAGTGAGATTAGAGTGCATTCAACTGGGAGGGTTTAATGTCAGATATTCTGAGAACAAAGAGTTGCTGAAGACAGATACGCAAAATGAGCAGTCTCCATGGAAGTCTCAGGGTCAGAGGGAACACTAAACACTTCCAGTTGCAGAGTCTTGATGTGCGACCAATGGCAACACCCAGTCAGTAAAACTGATAACTGGGTTACTTGGGTGGTACAGTGAAACTGAGGAGTTGCTGTGTTTTACTTGTACTAGTTAATAAATACCAGCCAGCATTCAGTTACAGAAGTTAAATATTATCTTTCAAGTCAGCTTGCTTGTTACTACCAAAACAATCAGATTAGGTAATATCTGGGATAAGCCCATGGTGCTGTGAACTGTAGCATGGGAACACCTCCAACCTGAAATCGTCCTGTCTATTTTTGTTAGAAACTGATAATGCAGTGAAACATGGTTGTGCAACAGTGGACGTGGGTGTTACAAGAGAGAAAAAGTCTTGACCCTCTCTGTTTGGCAGTAGGAGATATGAGCATTGAAATCCCGGAAGAGCTGTATCAGGCTCAGTTCCTGCAGCCCCTCAGGCACATTACTAGTCCCAGCATGAACTGACGGCTGTGCACAAGCAGAGTAGAAGTACAGTTTGAGAAGGACAGGAGAGTCAAGAAAAAAAAGGAGCACTGATACCCTTTTAGTCCGCCTTGTCTAGAATATGTGATTTAAACCTCTCAGGTTTAGTCACTAAGCTTAGCTTTACAAGAATGTTTAGTCTTTTGAATGATTTTGATTAGCTGGAAACTTGCCAGAAGCTGCAAAAAAGTTGTGCGAAATTGATAATTGATGATTTTTTTCTCAGGAATAGCGAATTTAATAAGACTACTAATGGACAACAAGAAAAATACTTTGAAAATGAAGTTCCAATGAAGTACAGCGTGTTGCTCTATAAAACAGTTTATGAATTTGTTAATACAAAGAACAGAAGTACATACAAAATGTGACAAAAGTATAAAGCTGTTTTTTTAAATATCCATACGTGAGAAACAAAGATGCAATGGGGTGGGGGGGCACTCTCCTGGTGATAACAACTCTTTTATCCCTTTATGAATAGAAACCTGGCCAGCCAGGAATTCTCATCAAGTCTTGCTAATTCCTAATTCAGTCATCAAAATTTCAACTCTTTAATCCCTTTTCACTATAGAATGGTAAGAGCAGCGGACAAGCTGGTCCAATAGCGACAGGATTTGATATAAACACAGACACTTTCTCTGACCATAAAACTCATACACATGTAATCCTGAGTTGTCATACTTCATATCTACAACTCATGGCCTTGACAGATGATCCTGCCAAAACCTAATCCTAATCTTAATAAAACTTTTATGTAACAGACTCAAGGCCCCCTTGTTACCTTACATGCCTTTCTCACTTCTTTTCAACACCGTTTTAAATACTGATTCAGTTAACCAATATGGCACAAACACTGCAGAGTAATGAATTAGCCATGTTACAGAAAAACAACCAACTCAGAAAGTGAATTTCAAGACCTTTCAGTGTTTACAACCAAGTATACCATTAACAAGTCCAGGAGATCCTTCGACTGGTCTGCAGGGCGCTGTTTGTGCTGCTAAGCATCATGATTGAGTGGTTATATTGATCCTTTGTTTTTTTATGGTAGGAGACATTATTAGAAACATCATGGGACACTGAGGATGATGCTTATGGACTTCAATAAAACATGTAGTTGTTTTGATCAATGCCAAATGATCCACAAAGTGTAACACCGGATCTCCTTGTGAGAGTTGTGTGCAGCACTTCTGTTTTAACCTGAAATGAGACAGAGAATACAGGTAAGATCCTTAAACAAGTTAGAAATGACATTTTCTACCAGTATTACGTGCATTGTCCAGCCTACCAAAGTATTTCTGGTGTCACATGTTGAGTAAGGGGATCTGCCAGATCATGATGGTAGAAGTGATGTCCTCATGGCGAGACTGTTTGGTCTTTTTGCTGACCCTGCGGTGGCCCAAACCACCAGAAACAACCAGCAAAGAGCTGACATCCACCTTGCTGGCCCGACGGCCCTTCTGGTGATGGACCGGATCATGGAGCACGTCGTAAAGGGCCCCATCCTCCGGCCCGTGCTCCAGAGAGCCCTGGGATGGAGCGAGGGAGCCACAGGATGAAGACAAGGAGTCCTGGAGAGCCATGGTGGTACAGCCTGCATCTCCCAACCACACAGCCCGTCCATGAGAGGGAGTCGGGGCTGAATCTGAGGGGGGTTGGGTGCTCTCCCCATCGTCTGTGTCTGTTGGCTGGACTGAGTTGGGAGTGGTGGGTGATGGCAGGCTCGAGGGCCGGTTACATACTGCAGCAGCCATGGTGAGGAACTTGACTGGTCCATTGTGAGCGTGTAAGGACACCATACCCCGACCTGACAAGAGGCACAGCCACTTTAATATTCATCAGGATGTTTTATACTCTTTATTGTTTATTTGTAGCTATGCATCATCAATATACATACCTGATAATTGAAAGTAATATTCTTAAGAGTACTTTGATATGTTTGATTTTGCTCTGAGGCAAATTAAGCCCCAGTGAGCCTCTTTTTTAAGTAAAACTTGCAGCCTCTCCTATGTGATTCTCTGATTTATTTCACTGTAAACTAAATATCTTTTGGACTGCTGGTCAAACAAAACCAGACATTTCAAGGTGTCACTTGGAGCTTTTCAAATTTATGATTGACATTTCCCAGACTAGAAGATTCAAGAAGAAAATAATGGATGAGTTAACCAATAATTATATAATTATAACCCTAATTATATGTTCCAGTAAGTAAGTAGTGATGAGACACTTGACTGATTCATTGGATAACAGATTGTTATTGATTGGACAACAAATTGTTGGAGTCATTTGTGAAGAAATCCTAAATCCCACAAATCCCACATGTGTCCTGCTTCTAAAATGTACCAATGCTGTTTTTCTCTGTTTTACAGAATAATATGAATGGCTTTGGGTCTCAGTGTCTCAGTGTTACCTGTGACCTTGGGGATCCCCTGCAGTCTGGGGACCGAGAGGGCCACAGTCACGCCCAGGTTGGTCCCTACCAGCAGCAGACCATGACAGACCAGCAGACTGCTCACTGACACTCTCTGGTTCCCTGTGCAGAACAAACAGAAGCATAACGTTGGTTTAATCTCTCATCAAACACATTTGAACAGCTACCAAATGTTTCTTGGTAAACACATTTTACCACCAGTTACAAGCACCGCCTCTCAGACCTCACACACACATGTACTATGCTCATGTACACTTGTGTATCCTGGAAGATCAGCAAAGAGCGTAGTTAATGGGCCGCTTGAATAGAGTGTGGTGCGCGGGAGGGAGCGGGGCGTATCTTTTTTTTCGTGAGCGGGGACATTTCTACAGCGACAACAGTTATTTGTCTCCAGGGCAACGTAAAAGAGGAGCCTGGATAAAAGCAGCTCTTTTCAAGTGTCTGAACACAGAAAAATGCCCCATTATCGTTCGCTTTGAGTCAAACAAACAAACACAAAAGTGTTATGTAACAGAATGACTGAAGCGTAATGCTGTAATTAAGCAAGGAGCTCTGCCTCTGTTGCAGTTACAATAGGACAATCTCACCTGACCTTTTCCCTTTCAGCCTGGTCAGAAAAATCACTGTGATGTCACTTTGGACTGCAAATGAAACACTTTTCACTGGAGATGCCAATAAAGTCAGGCTTGCTGTGTTAGGAGACTTAATATGTGGAACTTGGTACTCATTTCAGACACACACACACACACACACACAGAGCTTTGTCGGGAATGAGCTGTGCAACAAATGCTATCTAGTCAGACATTTTATCATCTTTAATGATTGTAATAAGAATCTGAAGTTTAGCAAAAAACAGTCTTTTCAGTCCTGCTACGTGGGAGGCGAGACTGTCATGAGTCATTACTGCTGTAACAGCTTGACTTGAATTTTCTCCCTCAAAGTAATCCTCTTGGGCTTTAGGAAAAATTACTGCCAGTCTCTCTGTCTGACCCCTCTCACTGGAGCTGACCCCTTGCATGGGGCACACACGACGTACTGCCACGCTTCCAGGAATCATGCCAGATAGGCAGATACAACTGAAGACTGGGCCCTGAGTCCTGCCCACATGTGCTTCTAATGAGGGCCCAGATTTAGCAGAAACATACAGACTGCTGGTCAGGGGCCTTGCTCAACTTCCTCCTTTCATAATATTTGGAGTTCCCCGCCCAGAGGGTGAACTAAAATAAACCCAAGAGTGAACATCAACATGGCCCAGCTCTGGCCCTGATCCTACACCAGAGCACAACTTTGATCTGCACTTAGTCCTGACAACCAACAGCAGGAGTGAGTAGCAAATCTCAAATGTCACAGTAATACACTACATCAGTCATTCAATCAGTCTTGAAATAACTCAAATCAGCACAATAATAGTAAAGATGCGTTTGTGCACTCAGTGGTACAAATACAAATTTCAGCAACTGCATAGTTTTTAAGTTAAACTAAATTTAGCTTAGCATGGTAGCATGCTAACACTTGCTCATTAGAGGATTGGAGGATCATCAAAGTGATGACAACTCATTCTGAGGGGAAAATAAATGTTTCTACCATAATCCATGTGCTCTAGTAATTGCCAAGGCATCAGTGAAGACCAGAAATTGTCAGCCTTAGGGTCATGTCAGATGTCAGGGATCATCAGCATCAGAAGGCTTTATCTGGACATCATGAATGCCTGATTACTATTTCAATGAAATCTCTGCAGTAGTTGTTGAGATATTTTAGTCGTAGTCTCACAGAGTTTTGCCATTAAAACATAAGTGAGATACAGCACCATTAACTTTTAGTGGGTGGGTCAGAAAGTTAATTTCACACATTGAAGGTTTCACACATATCTTGAAATGATCATACACTGTAATACTACTAATCTACCATGTTTCCAAAGAGAACATGAGATCAGACAAGTTTTAACTGGAGCTACTTCGGTTTCTGCAGCTCCAGTCCTGCCCTGTCTACTGAATCCCTGTATGTCTGAGGGAGCGGATGTTCACTTGGTCATCTTATCCATGTTGGGATGTGTGCAACATTTGTGGCATACAAACAAAGAAGAGCTGGAGGTGTTATTTACTGACCCCCCCCCCGATGTTTGTCTCCCATTAGGCCATGCATGGCTGCATATTTAGGTCACAGAGCAGCAGACAAAGGCAGAGTCGAGCCTCAGCACAGCAGCTAGCCAGCTAACCACCATCCTCTGAGACATCGTCATGGTACAATCTGCTCTGTTGAAGGACTACGGCTTTTTGATGTGCTTATGAAGAACCATCCTTAAGATATTCTCCTTTATTAAATTTTAACGATATTTGCACCAATTGTGGTGGTTTTCTTAGTTTACTTGGGACTAACCCTCAGAGGTTCAGTAAGACAAATCTACAGTCTAATAGAGATTCATTGTGCATCTACATTTCCAATAAAGTCTAAGGAATATATAGATACATGTATAATACACAATATATATAGATACATGTTCAAGAGACTAAGACCTACAGAGTAAAGTCGTATATTTAAATTATTACTCAATCAACTATTAATACCACTACATTACTTCAAAACATAAGAGACACAGGATTCCCTAATAAATACTTGCTATGAGTTCCAGTGAAAATTGCTCCTATTACAGCTTATTAGCCCACTGCCTGTTTAGTGCTTGGACAAGGAACTCCTGTCTGCAGTGCAGGGAGTTAGCTGAATTGCTGCAACATGCACAAACATGAGAAGGATAACCCCACCTAGAACTCCTCTTTCTTTCAACACTGCACCGTTCATACAGCCATTCACGCTGAAGACAACGACCCAAGTCTCTGACTGTGTGTTCTGTAGGCGAGCCAAAATTGCATTACAATCTGAAATGTAATATCTCTCCATATTAACGTGGACTTCCTGGAGAAAAGGGTAATGCAGAAATTAGAGATCAAATATCTGACAAATGTCCCATCTTCTCATGTTCTGATGAGCCAATATATTACTTTTAGTTTGCGTCTCAGTGAATGTACACTAATGAAGCACAGGATTGCAGATGAAAGACCAATCACTCTTTGTCTCTGCCAAATCAATTGCTAGTGGCCCCTCCTGTACAAACAGTTTGGATGGCAGTTCCAATTACATCAGGCTTTGTGCAGAAACAGCACATTTTTGGTGAAATTTTGCTCCAGAGCAGCAGCCAGCAGTGATAAACACTGCTGTGGAGAACTCTGGAAAAATACAGATCACACAACAGAGCACAGAAAGAGCGGCAGACAGGTGGACTTCATGAAACTGTTCCATTAAAATATCTAAATCACAACCACACAACCTCACTGGTGGTTTAAACATTTGATTTCCATGCTGACTGACAGTCCAAGGATCCAATACTGTTATCAGAGGAAGTGAGCGCTTGATGGTGAGGCCCAGAGGATGCAAGCTTTCATTTGCGGCCTTCTGTCCCAGAACCAGCTTCCTCTGTGGTTGCATGGATTCTATTAGCCACTATGGGCAACGAGGTCCCACAGCAGGCTGCTTTTATCATTCACATCTGCCTGACGAAAAGGCCTTCCTCTTGTAACTCTAAACACTGAACGAGATTCTCCACAGGATAAAGTGAGGTGGATACTCCCCACAGCCGGTCATCTCTTACATTCTTACATGCAAAATTTTGGTTTGTATATTCTGTTTTCTGCTGTTGCCAGTGCTGGATAATCCTCTGCAGTCAGAAGCACGAGGCTGCAGAAATGCTGCTCAACACTGTGCCACACTGAACAACTTGTAGCCACGGGTATGGAAAGCCGTGAGTGGATGGTCCTCTGCTGCAGTTTGTTTCTGACTTCACAGCACTGCATTATGTCTTATAAGTGACATTTAAGTCCATCTCCCGTACGATAATTACACAAGGACATTCTGATGATTAATAAATCCTCATTTCTGCACACATTTGCTTTTGTCACTTTGTAGATAAATACTATAGATGTCTTTTTTCCCTCTGAAGTCTAAATGTGCACACAGTCGAGGCAGAGCTCAGCTAATGACTGCACGTTAATGATGCTGAAGATAAGATAGCACGGAGCAACTTCAGGCTAGTCATTAACTGCAGACCGCAACACGCATGCAGATTAAACCTCAGATGTTGACACAAAACCCGGTTCAGATCAAACACTCACTGACGTGTCACAGCAATGTGCAATTCGGTTTCAAAAGGAAGCCAAAGAGCCGATCCTTCAAAAACATTTATGTTAAACTTCAAGATAGCACTTAAAATAAATGTTTCAGGAAATGCACACCAAAGAATGAAAGAAAAAGAAACTGAAAGCACAAGCAACTGGACAGCACAATCTGCAGGCGCAATCTCCCCTCACCATGCAAAACCCTACAGTCATCCTTTTCGGCTGTGTGTTTTAGGGTCAAGCTGATGTAACGCGGCGGATTATAAGATTCAAAGCAGCAGGCCGGCTGTGATGACTTCAGCCCGGGAAGACTGTCTGACGACCATTTCATCTGACCTGAACATCCTCGGCGACAACGTTTGGCTTAAACACACATGGCAGGAAACTGTTTCGTAACCAACTGCCACACACTCAATGTAATATTTTGTGCTGTGATGACAACAATTTCCATAGTAGCAAAACTAATGTCTGTGCTCAGGAACACATCCAAGAGTATGTTACATATCCACGCCACATTCAGCTCATCAGTCTGTAAAACAAATATTTGCTCCCTACAATTAAACCCATCTGGTATGAGATCGTCTGTGAGATACGACTCATTTGTCTCCCTCTAACACTGTTCTGAACATATTACAACCTGTTAATGACAGGTTTACATCTGCAGATCCTTACACAATCAGAGTGGAATGGTGTAAGTAGTAAACTGCTCTTCAAAGCAAGGACAAACCACTGTCCTCATCAGAATTACTGCAGCTATTAGATCTGCTGAAGGGAAAAATCAGCTGTCAGACACTCCTATAGTGCTGCTTGTGTTTCAATCTGTTTCAATGCATTTCAAATTCAATTCACCCAAATTGCAAAGAAAAGATGCTAGCATAAAATTCTGATATATTGGTGGAGAGCATGCTAGTTCTACTTTTTAAATTAATATTTTCACACAATCACAACCACAAGCTCTTTGGTACCAGTAATGTTTCTCAACTCTACAAGCTCGACTTATAGCTCACCTGGATGTGTGCTGTATATTTCAATGACATGTCATAATTCATGATTCTGTATTTGGTCAGTTATTTGAAAGAGGATGAGAGCATGACAAATCCGCCATGACACAATCAGTCTGGATGAGCACCGACACTGATGTCAGCTAATTACTGACAGACACCAAAGTAAGACAGCACTTTGAAAACATGAAGTCATGGGACCTGCATCACAGTCCACAAATGCACAGCTGTGTTTGAATAAGTTTATTTGTCTAGATGATCACAAGATCGTGTATCAAACGAGAACTTATACGCTGTGCTGCTCTTCATCGGACGGTCTGACGCTCTGTAGAAGCTTTCGGGCTGAGGGGTACAGATCACATTACTGATTGAGACTCAAGGGCAAGAGAAGAGAACCGAGAGAGGCGGTGGCTGCCGAAGTGATAAGGTGTTAAAACGACAGAATCACCTAATCTTAAACCACAAGGCTGTACACAGATCAAGGTCTTCTACAAGGCACTTACAAGAATAGCTGTAGGTACTTAAATTCAGTGTTAATCCCAGATATGCCGATATTTAGACAGATAATAACTATCCTCAAAACATATTCTTTTTAATATCCACTAGAAACTAAACTGGACTGACTGATATTTTGTCAATCTAGAAATGAAAGTTAACATATGTCTTACCAGGCAGTGTATTGTGGACAGGTGTGGCAATGTTAATGTCTTGCAAGTGCTCCAGGGTCTCTGTGTGGAAAAGGCGCAACGTAGACCCAGAGCTGAAGGCGATCCAGATTCCCACCCCTGCCACCACCATGTGGGACACCACCATGCCCTCTTCCTGGTGGGCCTCCAGCTGCCTCTGGATTGGGCACAGGACAGGGTGACAGAACTTAGAGCATTACCGACTGCATATTCTGCACATTGAAATTAAGTCTGAGTGAGGATGTCTACTGTAACAGAGCGACAATAACCTTTATTAAGAGTGAATGTATTCCAAATATCACCAAGTGAAATTTACAAATCAAAAAGATCTATCTCCTATGAGAAAAACTGAGAGGTATGATCCTTACTCTGTATTGAGGAGCGAGGACCACACCAGTACAAGGACCAAAGTAATATTTGTTTTACGTGCTGTTCAGTGTTCTGCAGCCCACTGCACTTTTCCCCGGTGAGTGCAGGACAAGATGTGTGTTTGTAAATTAGATAAGAAGGAGACATTAAGAAGTCATAAATCTTAGCTAATCTGGGTTGTATTTCAAACTCTGTATCTCCTGTAATAATATTCCAACAAATTAGTGCATAGACAGGGAGCTCGATCATAGATTTTATCACAAAACAATAAAATGAATTTTATTAGACCAATCAGCCCATTGATAGACTGTCTCACTGCAGCAGCCCCTGCACTGTCAGAGGTTGTTACCTCTGGGACCCTATGTGATGAAGTCCAAAGAAACACATTTCCACAACAGACAACGCGGAGTATGAAACAATGGAGATTATTTGGCCAAGTGCACAAAGATGTTTATTCTGAGGTCATGTCAATTCATCAGACTATAATGAGGCTGTCAGGTGTAAACAGGAAGCACATTAAAACATATTTCATATTTACCTATGTTTAATCAATCTTTAACTTAAAATTCATTTTCTTTACATGTTGATTTTTCTTTCCCTCATTTGGGTGAACAAGAATTGTTTCAAATATGTGCAGAGAGGAGACTTTCTGCACACAGAGACCAACACACTGAGCTTTTTCCATCACCGTTGGTTACATAATCTCACCACACATCTGCCTACATGTAGGTGGAGTTATATTTGGTTAAGGAGAGTCCATTCACAAGTGTGTCAGTTCAGAGTTCGGATAAAATGTAGCAATGAAGGAGCATGAAATGTAAATTTAGCGTAGTGCATTTTTGTTCGTCACAGATATTAACTATTGAAGTGCAAAATTCATCTATCTGTGATTAAGCATTTAGTGCATGTTTATGTAAATATTCAATATTTTTCTCTGTGTTTCAGTCTCCTCTTCCTGTTTCTCTTACAGTCCCCACTCTGAACGAACTCTAAGTCCTCAGTGAAGAAAAGAGAGCGAGACAGGCAGGTGGTCCAACATAATAAGCTTAATGGGGCTAAACAGATTATGAGTGAGTGCACGGCAGAGGGCGGTTACTATTCATGGACCCAAGGCAGGTGCCTCCATTCCCCAAACCAGGGCACAACACACACACAGGGAATACCATCCAGAAGAAACACTGTGCACCTCGCTGTGAAGGGAAATGAAGCGTCTTCATTTACTTGACATTCCTTGTACTTGAACAATTTACACTGGCTGCTTCTTGGGAAATCTTGTTCACAATTTTCTTATCCAGACTGGACTTTTTTTCTCTCCTGCTCTGCTCCGTTTATGATGTATATATGGTACGTAGTGCTACTACATACATTTCGTACCTCTACACAGTGTGCGTGAGTGCTGATGATGAAGATCTGGCCACCTGATGAAGCCCAGAGGTGCTCCTCCACAGCCAACATGGCTTTTACTGGCAGGACTCCCAGCTTCAGCACCTTGGGCTTTTCACAGCTCCACAAACCATCTGCAACAACAAACACGTTATTGACACGTCAGTACTCAAATGAATAAAAAAATTATAGAGTCAGAAATCTAATAATGTCTTGGTGTGATGAAATATAAGCTATGTAGTACAGCACTGTACATCTCTTCTTACTGCATTGGCTTTTGCAATGCAAACCTCTGGCAATGTTTTATGTAACATAGATGGTTTACACTTTAGATAGAAGACACATTAATTGTCACTCCATCTTTATAAATGTCATCTGAAAAGGCCATCTGCATTTATAAGACTGCTAATGCTGGTAGAGTGGCCATTGATGGTTTTCACAGCCTTCACTATGAATATAGATGGGCTGTGAGGCATTAGTCAGAGCTGAGCTCTATCCCACACACACCTCCTACACACTCTGTTCTACATGTGCCTGGGCACCTACAGTGCCAGCTCTACTGCAATGAAACACCCCATGCGGTGCCTTTATAAATATCGACACATTGCATTTCTGCGACCATTATGTTCACTGCTAAAGATTTCAGTCAATCGGAGGAAATTTCAGGAACCAGTCACATATTCAATCAGTTTTACCCACAAAAATGAATATGTGTGTCAGTAAAAATGGTATGTACTTTTAATTATAAGAGCTCTGTGCTGAATGCGGACTTCATTTCCTCCAGATACCCTGAACTAATCTTGGCCAGGAAGTGAGTGAGGCCTCACCGATAGTGTTTGCTAAAAGAAGGCACAAAGGCGCCTATTGAAGGCAGAGGTGCCATGCAGGGAGAGATGGTCTTTCAGAGGTGCAGTAATGACTGGGGAAGCAAAGGTAATCTCCCTCTAAAGTGGCTAGGTGCGGTTCGCAATTCCAGGAATGTCCTGTGTATATTATTGTAATAATCATGTTATGTAGGTGAATGCACATGGGAAAAAAAGGAGAAACTGAAAGATGGCAGTAGAAACAAAATGAACAGGAGAGCCAACTTGCAGTCTTATGTAAGTCTGCCCACATCTCTCACTCTCACTGTAGCAAACCTTCATGTCGGTGTCAGCTGCAACAAACGTCTCATCCCAGTCTACACATGCCAACAGCAGCACACAAATCAGACAGCGAATTAAACAGGCCAATCATTTTTCTCACATTTTTTCACAAGTGATGCACAATCCTCTCAAGAGGACAAAGCAGACGATACAGGAGGCAGAGCAGAGGAGAGTAGAGTTTATGTTCCGACTGTCTGGCTGCGACGTGTGACCTTTGCCGAATCATTGCCTCCCTCTTTCTCCATCTCTCACGCATTCAGTCACAAAGGAAATAGCAAGCATGGCAGAATGAGGCTGACTAGCCAGTTTCAAACACACTGCAACTCCAGAATGATAACGTTTCCAATGCAGGATTCATGCAATGTTTCCGTCTGTTCAGTTGTTTTTGATGTCTCGTCACTATTGGCCTTGGGGGTCCCCTTTGATCAGCTGAGAGTTTAACATCAAAGAATATGAGCTGATCATTTGTCCTAGTTCCACTTGCTTTCTTCTGCAATGTAAACTGTGGGGTCTACTTTAAATGCTAATGGAGTACAGGCAAAGCCTTTCCCTGTGACAAAGTACTTGAGCAGCATGACAACAGGGATGTGGGGAACACTTCCCCTACCACACTATGCAGGATGAGTCATCATTTTAGCATTAGGAGTCACAGTCAGTGACACCGACTGAGCTGCTGATGGGGAGAAATCACACGAGTCAGACTCAGACGATTTAGGGACAGGGTTTCCTTCTGAGAATTCACACGCCACTGCTGATAAAAAGCAGCTAATGCTGGAACATTCAGTGTCTCACAAATGGTATGCGGAGGACAAAAAAAAAGCAGTGACATGTACATGAAAATATGAAGTGATGAGAAGCCCAATAAACATTCCTGAAAGGTTGCCTAAATACAATGTTTTCCCTCCAGGCAAACTGTGGCTACGTAACTGTGCAAAGAGAGAGAGGAGTTTTCCTCCTGTGTTTCTGTCCTCCGGCCATCATCCTTATTCTTTCTGTCTCTGTCTCTATCTCTGGATTAACTTAACAGCTAGAAATTGAGCAGCGACACTTAAAAGCTCTTCCTCGGGACTGTTGGGAGTCTCGATCGAGTTATATGAGAGCAAAGAGAGGAACGGGTATGTCAGACTGAGGTTAATAACATGCCTCGAGCAACAGTATCATCACAGGACAGTGATACCAATATGTGGATTTGACAGGCAAGAATTCTAAAGATTCAGTTTCCTCCTGATCTGAAATATGTACTTGTCTCTACCCATGTCAGGTGATGCAGTGAAAAAGCAGAGGAAGACAAACAAAACACACAGAGGAGGAAGCTCAGAGATCCTCTGTTCTGCACCGTTATGAAAGCCAATAAAGGATGGAACAAAACACAGAATGTGAAAGACTGTGGGAAGAGCACAGCCCAGATCCTTTCCTCTGGTGTGTCTGTGCTCGTCAGGGAGGGAAGACATTAAATAGGTCACAGCTAACAGATCGGCGTCTCACAGACAACTGAGCAAACGGAAACCGAACCTCAGCGCAGAGCAGGGGGAGACCCCTGACCCCGAGCTACACAGTGAGCCTCTGACTTGCACACCAACAGCAACCCGGTTACTCAGAGAAGGGGGGGGGGGGGGGGGGGGGGGGCAGTTAGGGTGATGGACCACACAACAACATCTTTGTTACTTTCTACCCAGAATAACATATCTGTTTTTTCTGTTTTCCCAAATGTTTAGCTGCGTCATTTTAGCAACAAACTCTACAGCATTGTAGCACAATACATTTTCTGCCTGTACTGGACAAAGTTAGACATGGTGCAAGTTGATTTTAGTAAAATTTGTGTTAAAAATGTCTAAATTTAACAAAGTCACAAAGTCAGCAACAGTGCTCTTATTCATGCTCACAGAAAATTATGGCTGACGTTATAAAATTCAGGGTGGCCAAATATTTGAGTAAACACTGTCAACCTACACAGATTTAAAACCAAATTTAATGAACTCAATGAATGCATTTCTGTTTCACACAATAACAGTGATTTAATCCCATACTGGTCCTAATTACAGCGATTTAACAGGATCAACAAACAGTGCAAAGGCAGAATTCTGGGAATATAAGAGAAGACAGACACATATTCACATAAGGACCCTCCCATCATGAAACACACACCTTGTGATCTGGAGTAGACCACCACAGAGCCACTGACCAGGCCGGCATACAGACAGTGTTTCTTATAGACCAGGCTGGTGACGGTGGACTTGTCTGGGGTGAAGAAATGCTGCAGACGGACTTTCTTGGACCGCTGGCTGCTCTTATACACAATGATGCTAAACGGGACAGGAGCTTAAATTAGGACAAAATTTTACACAGCATGATTCTTTGATACACACCTCTGTCTGCCTTCAACAGCAATAATCTTGGCAAGAGATGCAATTAACAAGATTACAACACATTATATGGTAGTGTTTGTAGTGTTGCCATCAAAGTGCATGTGTAGTGAGGGTAATGTATATACCAAATATCAGGATGTTGGATCTCTCTTTCTACTACTGACAAATGTTTTTCCTGCAAAATTCGAAAGACACTCTATCTCCCACTACAAAATGAAACATTTCATGGTGTGGGTACAGCCGACCTCAAATGTTTCATGAATAACATTTAATGACACGTTTCTAAGTACACTTTTGGCTGTACCTGCCCTCCTCCATGCCCAGACAGACACTGGGGGTATCACTGGCCTTCGCTGGGGGGACATGGTTGCTGTCAGGGACCTTCTCGCCATTCTCTTGGAGTAGCTCTGCAGGGACGTAGGCCATGCAGAGGATACGGGACTCTACATTGAAACACTCAGTCACCTTCGGGCTGGAGCTCTGCATGGCCACTATTGATATCTGGCCCATCTGGTTGGTGCAACTTGCAACCTGAACAAAGAGAAAGAAACCCTTTGTTTTTTATAATGTAGATGTATTATTATTTATATTTAAATGAATTAGCCCAGTTAATACTGAATATCTTTCTGAGAGACACCCAGCCAAGAAAGCACAGCATAGACCCAGACTCTGGAGAAAAACAAAAAAGTCTTTCAATAGAGCACTGTTTAATTACATACATTCATATCAAATTCATGTCTTAACAGGCCAATTCAAATTCAAAATATTATCTCCTAAGATATTTAATTATGTTAAAAACACCTAATATATACTTAAACCTCTTCATATTTCAGTTTAACATCTGAAACATTTAATATTTTACCTCAGAATAAACATAACCTGTTAGAATGATGTTTATAGCCTTACCAGACCTGAGGTTTTCTCTGATGGTCAAAAACACTGCATTAGCAGCAATTACCATGTTTAGGACAGTCATAGTTTATTTTGAGAAAAACTGAAGCAATAATTTTCAAACCAGATTGTCTAGTCTCATAGGGAAATTAGACATTTTCATAAATAAACAGCAAAAACTTACTGTCTGTTTTGCAGACACATTATAGTAAAAAAAAAAAAATCTCTTTGCCAAAACTCAGAGTGAGACCTCCTGACAGAAAAGCGGTTAAGCTTAAATAATGTTAGCTGCTGAAAATCAGAGGACTGTGAGACCATTTGCCAATAAAAATTTACTTCAGTCACTTGACACACTTAAGTAAATCCACTAGTCCAGAAGTCAGATTTTAAAACTGAGGCCCATTAATGTGTTTTTAAGTCTGTTCAGGGAGGAAGAAGGATAACAACTGTGAAACTGTTGAAAGGTAAGCTAACAAGTTGCCTCTTTTCTGAATGAAGAAGGAAAAATGCCTCACCCAGACGCATCCATGTCCCATGACGGGCGTGTCTGCTGTGCTCTCCCTGTTGATGTGGGGCTCTGGGTTATGAACAGCACATTCCACCTGCCACAGAACAATAAAAAATAAGAGAGGGTAAAGAAAGAGATCAGTTCTTGAAAGTCGCATGCAGGAATTCTAAGAGTAAATAAAACAGGTGTTTGTAATAACCATCCTGCGCGAGGTAGTCTGGAAAGGTGCCCTCTAACATTAGACATTTGGTACTTTGCTGGTCAGTACAGAGGAGATGCTGACATAAGGGTGGCAGCAAGACATGCAATCTGGAGGAACAGCCCACATTCTGAGCCCGAGTCACCAACATGGCTCAAATCGATTACAAGACAACTTCACTCAGAACCACCGGAAATTACTCAGTACTCAAGTATCATATTCAAAACCATGTGGCCAGTCAGAGAATCAAACCAGCGACCTTGGCGTTATTAGCACCAAGCATTAACCAGCTGAACTAACCAGCCTCACATGCACATGCGAGAGCTATTTTTTGCCCTACATCTTCAGTCATTGCTGGTCATGTAATCTCACTGCACTCCAGAGATCAGTGTCATGTGACAGCGTCAAGCCATTGTGCATTTGTACACTAACATCATATTACAACAGAAACTGAAGCTAAGAAACTAAAGACTGTTACTGGTTGTGAGATAAGAAAATAAGCCTACTAACTGATTCGAGTTACACTGACCTGTAATATACAGTTATTTTTTATTTGCTGACAAGTTTGTTTGTCACTATCGGGGAGCAGATGAACAAATAGGACTAAATTTTCATAGCCTACATGCCATAAAAATACAGCTACACAACCCATTAAGGGAAAAGACAAATGCTATAATCCCATCTACTCATGCCCTAACGATGGGGCAATGATAAGAGCTAAAATAGGAAGAGATCCAAACACCAAAAGGCTCCCTTTGAAAGAGCTTTTATTCACTCCTGCATGACATTTCGAGCACATGGCTCTTCCTCAGATTGCTTCTGGGATGTGTTTATTTTTTATTATCTCTGCAGTGACGTTATAAGCACATATTCTCACTGTTGACGAGTTTTTGCCAGCCAGTCTTCCTGTATTTTTGGTACAGGCCTCTGGTCATGTGCCAGTGCTATCATTTCTGCAGTTCCTTTCTTTGAAAATTGCCAACCTCTATGGGGATCAAACGTTGGTATTATTAGCACCATGCTCTAACCAACTGAGCTAACTACACGATGATTAATCCAGCTTTTCACTGTGACAGTTTTCTTGCTGTGACACCCTGACTTGCAGTTTGATGCTCACACAATGTTCATGCTTTTATAGTTGTGTCCAGAAAACAAGCATTAGAAATTATTGGCTGTGTGTGTTGGCCCATATGGGGATTGAACCCAAAACACTGCATTATTAGTACCACACTCTAACCAGCTGAGCTAAACAGCCACGTTAGGCCTTCATAGTATATTCCCTTCAGTTATAAAAGTTATAGAAAAGGAAAAACATCTCACTTTGAATTCCTGCAGTTTTGACATGACAACGGGCATTTGTCGAAGCAAGAGAGGGTGTTTCTGCTTTTTGATCTGATTCCCATCATCCTCAGCGAAGAACCAGCCCTGCATGTTGTCCTCCTCTGATGTAAAACACACACAAATAACACTTTATTCTGAACACATAACGTGGATACTTCTGTATAATACTGAACGAAGGTCTCTAGAAGTTGCACTGCAAAACTAAAATAATCATCTTTTAAACATTATTGGCATGCAGTTTTGATGACCAAAGCTTTCATTTCATTAGCTTTGGTCGTCAAAACTGCATTCCTATTTGGATAATCATAGGGAAGGAATGGCAAAGATAGATTAACAAATCAATAAAGTGAAGTGCCATGTTGTATAAATTCATGCACGTACAGTTCTAATGGAAAAACAACAGTGCAGCTGAGACAGCGGAGGTGTACAGCCACGCAGCGTACTGTACCTAGAGCCAGCTTGGCCATCTGCATGTTACTGATCCATGACTGTTTGATTGCTGGGTTGAGAGTATTGAACACTGCACTGAAGTAAGTGGGTCTACCCAACCTGCCAAAGAGAGGAAGAAAGTTAAAAGAAAAAAAAAAATGCAACTTTAGCACTATAACATCTGTATCTCAGATATATGACCAATGCAATGCAGTAGACAAAAAAGCCCTCACTATCTGTATGGGGCTAGAATTTCATGACAGTGTAGCACCGACTAAAATAAGCATGTTGATCTTAAGTAAAGTCAGTGGTTGATATTTCGCTATATAAAAATGGTCACAAAGAGCTTCATAGCACTTAAATGCAGAAGCAGACAGTATCTGGGAACCAAACATCAGAGATGTTTTGGATTAATGAATGATGACATACTGCAAGATGTGTCAATGCTTTGGCAACCACAGGTCCTAAATTTGCATTAACATTTCTCAAAGTGTTAGTTAATGTTTGGATATTGTTGCATACACACCAGCACAATGATTAGCATCTTTTACAGTAAAATGCTCAACAGGGTCAAATGAAAAAGTGGCACATCAGTCTGCTTATTCAATGCTCGTTGACTGGACGGGCTGCGACAGAAATGCGATAGAAGTCAGTGTTGGTAATACTACCAGCATCGCACATAGACATTATGTGCATTGCTCCTGTCACTGGTTGGTGTGTTTTGTGTGTTTTGTGATTGAGGGATCAGGAGAGGAATGAGAGAGACACAGCTGTGTTTCCAAACATACCAATGGATTATCTCACCAGATAAGCACAGCATGGATGAGGGGAAGAGAGAGAGACAGAGAGAGAGAGGGAGAGAGAGACAGAGAGAGAGAGAGAGAGAGAGAGAAAGAGAGAAATTTGGAGGCCCAGAAAGAGAATGTGAAAAAGAACCCAACAAGGTGCACCCGTGGGGGGCCACGTGCAGACTATAATTGTGTGTGTAAATGTGTGACAGGAGCATTCGTGCTCAGAAACAGCTGCAGCACTGAGTAGCGTTTGGTTGCAAACACTGATGCACATTTCCTCCCCTGAGATTCATGCCTCAGATTAGAGTTGGTGGTTGTTTATCCAAATATCCAAATGTGTCCTAATACTCTCTCTAAAGCTATAGGCAAAGCTATAGGGTAAAAAGGGATAAAGACAACCCTCAGATAAACAAGACCCAAGGGACCCAGGAGGACTGAGACTGGACTTAAAATGGTGTATGTGCTTGTCTAGTTAAAGTGGAAGAGGTGTGTAGAAAAGAGTGTACGTAAAACACAGACTTGTCTTGTTTGCCAGGCAGTTGGAGTTGGATCCTACAGCGGTCAGCGGCCCTGATCTCCTCCTCCTTCTTCAGTATCAGCCTCTGGAGACCTGATACCCAGTCCTGGGCCACTGCGGGGTTTACATTCTGTACACATGGATATTAGAGGGTTAATTAAATAGAAAAAAGGTGAAAAAATAAGTGAGAAGGACAGAATGAGGTTTCAAACAATGACAGAAGGATGGAAATAAATGTACGTCATTGTATTTAAACATCAATAAACCACATTTTATTTAAGCATAATTAGTGTAATTTCACTGAAAAAATTATACTTATTATGCTGCCACCTACACTGATTCAAACAGAAAAACCTGTCAGTGTAATGGAATCCAATGCAACACCCCTGTAGCACGTTACCTCTAAGAACTGTATAAGCCATAATTTCTGCTGACACAGCGCCAGGAAGCTTTTCATTTCTAAGGCTGCAGTTGTGACTCCATCATATTGGGCTGTATACGACTTCTTGTACCTTTGCACCTCCATATAAGATAAGATAAGATGTAAGAGATCTTTATTGTCATTGCACATTGTCACGAAACTGAAAAGAGCTGCAGCTGAAGGTGCATTTGACATTAAAAAGACACAAGAACAAGGAATAAAAACAAGAATAAAGCAAATATAAGCACATAAATGTAAGTCACATAAATAAAAACAAAAATGAGGTAGTATTATATAGTAGTGGTATATTGCACTTGCTAGATATTATTCCACATTTTATTATCGCAAAAATCGCACACCCATGAATAATCGCAGGAACTTCAGCGGTAGGCTCTGACCAAACTGAACATTTTTACATTGCATTGTACTGTATATATATTTAAATCACTTATATACTACAAATTTGGCCTTGAAGTGTCATTAATAGCTGAACAAGGATATGCTGACCTTTGAATACATGGTCCCAAAATGTGCAAAGAGGCTTTCAGTACACGTTATTACAATCCTGTCAATATCATGTAGATTATGAAATTTAGTGCTGAGAAAAATGTTTGGTGGTGTACAGCTCACACGTGTCAGCCCTGCTTCTGTCGTTCCTTTCTCATCAATCTACTTTCCCTCCCTGTACGTCTGGGACACATGTACCTCTGAGAGCTCCTCTGTCACTCTGCCTCATGCTCTGCTTCTGACAGACCTACCAGCACAGCACAAACACAACCTCACACACTCATGCTGTGCTCCGCACACTCAACCCTCCTTCCCAACAACACAGACAGGCTTGTGTGTGTGTGTGTGTGTGTGTGTCTGTGCGTGTATGTGTGTGTGTCTACATGATCTGACAGGCTAAGTGAATCAGGACTTGAGAGACTCCTAGTCTCCAAGAGACAACTTGCACACTGGCAAATTCCACAGTTTAAACATTATATGTCAAGAGAACAGACCAGCCCTTATAGACATGTGAGGGGAAACATGATGAATGTGATTTTAAATATCCTGAGGCACACTGGAGGAACATTTGTCTGTGGCAACTTTTGTCAGGCTGCCAAGAATATTATTAGACTATGTAACTATTCAAAGATCTCTTATTCAATCAAAATGTGACTTTAACTCGCTGCTTGTGTTTAGTGCAGTTATTCAGTACCTGGTAGTTGCCTTTCAGGCTGCTGATCATGCTGGAGATCTGGTTGACCAGGCTGAGGTCATGGATTAGGTTCTGCAGATCTTGGTACAACTGGCCAGGGCCCATGTACAGCTTGTCTACACAGAAACACACAAAAGCAAACTAAACATTTAAACAAAAATGCAATTTTCTTGTTTTAAATGCAACTTTTATAACTCTTACACCCCATGCAACTTGCAGTGGATGTGAAGCGATGCTGAGTGTTCAAAAATGAGAAGCTGACATTGACATTGGGTGTGGTGGAGTGATTAATGCGAAAAATGCTCCCCCTCCTCCATTAGTCGGCTGATGTGCCCTTGAGCAAGGCACTTAACCCCCTAAATGCATGGGCGCTTGATTCTGCCCACTGCTCCTGTGTGTGTTTCACTGCATGTAATTTACCGGGTGTTGCATGTGTGTGTTCAACTAAGGATGGGTCAAATGCAGAAGACGAATTCAGTGTGTGTATGTAAATATATATATACTGTCAATAAAGCTGATTCTTCTTCTTCTTCTTCACTCAAAAAAGGTGAGTAAGAGCAAGTAAGCCCAATTTTCAACTCATATAGTGAGTACATTTCTATATAAAAAGCAGGTGTCCTTGGAGAGGGTAAAAGCATACAAAACTGACATGTAGCAAGAAAATGGAGTCCTAAAAGGCCGAGTTGGATAGCCAAGCAGCAATGAGTGAGGCCAATCTGATGACAAGGGCAGTTAAAATGGAACAAAGACAAAGATCAATAAAGGCCGATCAGTCAGTTTCCCACAGGGAGTGGTGACAGCTTTGCAAACTTGACAGTGCTCCCTTGTTCACAAGAATGTTAGCTTTCAGAGGCCACACAAATATAGCATCTTTGTTCTTGCATGTTAACACATTTCATCTGTCTGTACGCTGCAACAGGTATGCTGTCCAGCATTTACCTCTCGTCGTTTTTGCACGTGTGCTCAAATGTTCTGTATCAAAGGGAAACAGGAGCTCGCTTTGTGTGTACACAAAAAACACAGCTCATGGAAGAATCTGACACACAAAGTCCTAAAGATAATCACGAAGAACAGCTTGCACAGAGCACTGGGAAATGTGGGTCAGTTGGTCAAAATAGTCAACAGAAAAGTTATTGAGGTCATTTAATCAAACGGTTCGGTTAATGAGGACAGGACTCAAATTAAAACTGACTGAAAATTGGCAGTGCACACCGCATCAGCTGTTGAAATTGTAGAGCAGAAAACAAACAGTTAAACTGTATCAGAGTCTTTGGCACCAAATTGACTTTGTTTGCTTCTGCCAGTCTTTCTCGTCTCCCTTTCCTCTCCTCTTCTCCTTCTCCCCCCCCCCGTCTTCTTCTTCTACAATAGTCCCAGAGTCTGCTAGTGCAGCAGCTCCATGGCAACCCAGTCCAGTCGTCTCCTGAAGGTCTCTCTGCCTGGGCATTCGGGGGAAGCGTTACCCCTGCTTGTGCATGGCCAAAATTCACATTTGTAGGTGGTCTCTGGGAGGATTACTCTAAAATGTCCCCCTCTGAGTTTGTAAACAGGAGGCTGCTTGCAGACTGAGAAGCTCTTTGTCATCCTTAAGACATGTACAAGCACCCCTACACACTAAACACTACAGTGGTGTTTATGGGTTTTGCATTTCACTGATGTCTTCATGGTCACTGACTTTGTATTTTATCCAGTGGATCAAATCATAGCCACTATTCAAGACATCTATAGCTTATGTTTATTTGCTTAAAGTTTTGTTAGAGTGTTTTTGTTCACTTCAGCTATTTGCTGTGTGGAGCTGTATGCAATTTTCATGGGGTTGAACTGAGTTCAGGGCAGAAATGCTGAAAGTTTTCATGCTTATTCTTGTACTCTGTCCCTGTACATGTAAAAGAAGTAAGTCATGTGATATGTGTATTTAGAAAATAATACAATGTAATCAAAAATAAAATTGTACTATCAGTGAATTGATCACTCCAATAGACAAAATGGGTACTGTGTAACCCATTTCAACCCAGGTCCAACTTCCTGAATGGCTCTTTGTGAGAGTGCCAAATGCCACGATTTTTCTGACAAACAGGCCTGGAAGCTTCACAGGAATCACAGCAGTCATCACAGCAATTACACACTTCCTAAAAGCAAACATTATATCTACAGATTACATACTGAGTGAAAGAAGCAGCAGCATAGCTTGAAATGGCCGGTCTGCATGGTGGTCTGATTGCTACGTAGCACAGAAAGGAGGTGAACTAAGTGGAGAGACATGCAAAGAGGTGACATCATATGCTGGAGAGTCTTTTCATTGCCTTCTCATAGGCTGGTCACTGAGCAGCTTTTGGCTGAACACACTGGACCGAAAAACAATTGTTTCCACTTATTAAAAGTTCCTGGACACATGCGCACATTTGTATGCATGCGCCCAATACACATGCACATGCACAGAGCTGAAGTTGGTTGAGGAATAACTGTATCAGAGTGAGGGAACCATGTGAAGATCAGCAAGTCACTGTTGGCTAAAATTCCCTTCTCTAAAGAGAATGAACTGCTCTTTGCATTGATGCTTTTTAAAGCACTGTGGTCAAATCACATAATCTCAAAATCAACTTCCACAACATCTAAGCCAATAAACTGCTCTCCATGGGTGCAATACAACACACTGAGACACATCTGGCCTTCCTCAGGCCTTTACAGAGAGTGTTCATACACTCATATCGTCACATCAGAAAGCGATGAGGTTGTGGACCTGTCAGTCACTGGCAGCCCATAGAAAACGCCTACTGTCAGAGCAGATGTTACTCAGGTCTGTCTGTGCCATCTGTTACATACACTCATTCAATTGCTGGACTGTTCACATAACCCAGAGGGGAACAGGTGGCTTGGCAGGAAATGGGTGCAATGGACAGTGCACCAAAGGTGGCATAAGTAGAGGTAAACGGAAAAGCGTACAAAAGGCAGATAAAAAAGGGCGTTGAAGTGAAACCTTTTGATATTTTAAGCATGAGAAGATGAGGTGCGCTGGCAGGAGGGCATATGTGCACAAACACATCAAGGGTCCATATGGACTATCTACTTCACATGCTGTCATCAGCATAAGAAGCTCACACAGCAGGGGGGCTAATACAATAACATGAGCCATGTCTCGCCTAAATTCATTTGCTGTTGCTAAGTCACGTGCACAAGGGTTGAAATGGATTTTGGACAGCAATGAAATATGGTTGGTGGATTCTATGCTCCAGCACATGAGGGATTAATAAAATATAAACGTGAGACTGTGACACCTGGCTGCAGAAGACTGGACATTATGTAACTGTATTACAGACATTATATTAGAGGGAGAGAGAGAGGGAGCTAAAGAGTGTAGTGAGTACTTCACTGGTAGTGATTCCTGCCCACTACCACTGGCAACTGACAGAGCAAGCCTTTGACCTCAGCTTTTACAGACCAGAGATAATACAGAATCAAAGCACAAAGCAAGCCAGTAATGTGCACTAGCACTACCTCGGCACAAACACATACACACAAAAGAAAACCCAGAATAAAAACTGCAGTGTTGTGACCACAAAAACATACACTATTGGTACGGCTCTTGCTTGTCTGATCCGAGCCTTTTAAAGTGGCTGAGCAGCTGTCTGTGACAGAGGAGAACCCAGCGGAAAGACTGAAATCATTGGACTCAGCAGCCAACAGACCAGAGGATTGCAGAAGGGAAAAAAAATACACACTCATTGGCTGGATGGGCTGTGCAAAGCTGACACCATTTTAGAATTGTCTGCAAATGTCCAGCAAAAAAGAACAATTTAATCTGTTTATTTTTAACAGAACAGACAGCTAGTTCGGGTTTACTGTTTGAATAAAAAAAAAAAAAATCACCTCAATTATTATATTTGACACAAGCATAGAGATGTTTATCGCTACTGAGCCCTTCATTAACCAGCCATCAAGCACTGGTTCCTGGTTCCTATCTCAGAGCTTCAAATCCTCATGGTCAATGCAGGGATAAAACCTCAACTACTCAACCTCAGCTCCAACAATCAGCTAATTGAACTCTTTTACCTTTTCTACCAGACCTTTTGTGCCCACTTTATAGAAAGAAAACAGCCTCATAGACAGACAGACAGACAGACTATTGATTCAAAACAGCTAAAAGGTGACACTGTGGTTCATACTTGGCTTAGCGTTGATGACCACCTTCTCCCCAGAATGAGGTGCTGGGTAGTGGCTGCTGTCAGCCATGTCCTCGCTGGACCCAAACTCCAGCACTTCCACGAAGCTGAGAGGCACGCTCCACTTAAGAAGGAACTTCTGGTCAAGTGCGGCATTGCTGCTGCCACTCCCACTTCCATCCTGGCATCTGAACAGAGCGGAAAGAGATGTGACAAATAAACGTTGAATAAATGTATCTCCGTGTATGAAAATGAAATATGAGTGGGAGAAGAGATGAAAGTAGTGTCAGTGGAGGAGGCCTCTGCGTTGCCATGTTTGTAAATGTCACTCACGCAGAATTTATTTTTTTTTGTACAAGTTAGTGCATACTTCCCAGAGGCAGTGCGGTGACCAGCATGTTACAATTATAGGATAGAAACTAAAAAACCCAGGAACGGGGGCTCTCCATCACTCTTGGCTAAACAGCAAGCTACTGTGGCTACATACAAAATCTAAACCCAGAGACTCAGTGTGGTCAAAAGTCACCCCAAGGACACCATTTATATACAGAGCTTAGCATCTTTCTCTACACATCTGAGTTCAGTTCACTTCACAGAAGTGGGAAATCCTTTTGTATTTCAATACTCCCTGGCAAAGCGAACTATATCAACAGGACCGCATCAAAAATATACAGACAACAATTAGGTTCAAAAATAGTAAAATTGAGAGATTATAGGATATTGCACCCAAGGAGAGGAGAAGGTGCAAATTAGAGAAGAGATTAAGAGCAGGTCTGGTTTGTGGTCCGTCTTACCGGATATTGGGCGTGGCACACATGAGAACATCATTGAGCAGGAAGAGGCGTCGCTCCTTGGTTTTGATGATTTCACCACGTTCATTGTAGACTGTCTCCACCATGTCATCTGAACGGATCAGGTAGCGGCTGCCATTGCTCAGAAGCTAATGGACAGGGTGATATTATGATACTAAGTGAACAGACATGAGTTTAAAGTTTTTGTTTAAGTACTTAGCTAACAATAGCAAGCTCAGAGAGGGAATGTAGACCAGGTACCAAGAGTGCTTACACATCATAAGGCTTCACTGGTTTATGTGAGAAAGCAATCCTGGAGCATTTAATTCTGTCTTGTCAGGAACCTTCGTCACATGTCATCTTGGTCTTCCCTTCCTAATGTTTTCTGTCACTCTCTACAAGGAAACCATCCACTTTGGGTAACAGCTTAAAATATATGGCTATCAACAGTGACTCTGTATAGTTAAAAGCTTTGAGGAACAAAACTCCTCTGCCCCGTGTACAGTGTACTCTAAACACATGTTCCTACACAGATGCCAGAGTGGGTGGCTGAAGATAGACAAATAATTACACCTTGGGGAAAGCCAGTGTTTGTGGACATGAGCTAAAAATATGCTATTCAGGCAAGTGAATTCTTGAGAAAATGTGAAGCTCAAGTGCCTGATGGCCGCCTACACTTGGACAGAGAGAATGCCACAGCATATGCCTCAGGAATCAAACAAATATTGAATATCAGCCAAATCCGAAACGGCTGCACAACGAGTACATTATCAACTTGAAACACTTTCTCAATCAGCATATAAAAAAGGACATTACAGACTGAACAAAACTGGACTCCATCAAGCATCCCACTCTGTTCAAACTACAAACATGTGTGCTGGCACGCACACATACACACACACTGAGGTGTGGGCAGACCTTGTTGAGGTAGCGTTCGTTCATAGCCTTTGCAATGTGACGGATCTCACAGCGCTGGTCAGCTTCCCTCTTCTTTTCGTTGAGTTTCTCTGCCAGTGTCTCCAGTTCGGTCAGGGCCATCTGCAGGGGCAGACGGTCTGCGTGACCCACCGGTGTGTTCTTCAGCATGTCCTGATGAGGATGCACAGAGAAGTCACACATTACACAATCATTCGCTGATTAATGAGGACAAAATCTCTTGATGCTTTTCAAAAAGCTTCATTCATAAAATAAAAAACCTGCTCCTGTACCTCCATTTGATCAAAACACGCTCTCTCTCCTACTCGCCTATTTTTCTATATTTATATAGCACACATCCTCATGACTGATGAGGATTTAATAAAAGTATTAATGTAGATTACATTTCCTGGTATCATGAACACTGAAGTTATTTTGATTGTATCTCACTAAACTGCTATCATATACATTTATACTTGAACACACACTTATTTAAAACAATCAACCCAGTGTCCCATATTTTGTCTAAGGTTTTCTGAAAGAGCCACAGGAACAGTAAATATGCCAGGGCAGGATTAAAAGAGATCTGAGGACACCCCCCCCCCCCCCCCCCCCCCCCCCCAGAGTATTTTCCTCACCTCCCCTTTAGACAAGCATTTTGAAAAACAAAGTGTCTTGATTTACGTGTACGGTACTCCCTCTGCTGGTGAATGCACATACCACACTGCCTTTTGTTTGCATATAATCATTTACTGTACAGCAGCTAAAAATAAAATCTTATTATACCTGAAGGAGCAGAATGAACTGAGGAAACCTCTGGATAGGTTTCATCATCAGGCCATACAAAGTCATTCTGTCACTGCTGGTGTCCTGGCGATGCTGTGAGAAAGAAAAAAAAGCAAAATAGTGAGAAACCAGAATTTTAATGGAGGCAAATGATTGAGAGGCAGGACTTAAAAGCATGCTATTAGGTTACAGAGATGTATTAACAACAAAAATTCATGTTTGAGAATACAGATTGATAGATCAATAAATTTGGCATGTTAATAAGAAATTTCTTCTACTTGTCTTGTATTTAATGTGTTAAGTTGTCTTTACTGTCAACTGGCAGCTTAACACTAAGAATTTCACTTAATGGATGCTTAAAACCATTGGCTGTAAGCCCTTTCAATTGAAATGCACAAGAATAAAACTGAAATGTGCATGATTTCTGAGAGAACAAAAAGATCCAATCCCTATGCAATAACAATTTTGCAGACACAAGTTACACGTCGCACTGTAGTTCTAGTGTTAGTTTAATATTTGTATAATGGTTAACACTGCCTTTGTGCAGTCCTTACAAACCTTAAGGAATTCCAGGAAGCCAGGTTTGGAGGCACACGTCTTCCTTACCACTGCCATCGCAGTACTGAAGTTGTTCACATACTCACTGTAGGCATCCAGCACCATGGACTTTGAAAACTGTTGAGCAACACGGATGTTTTAGCACATTTAGCACTTGCAGGAACATACTTCATCACATGATTTGTGAGAGTACAGGCAGACATAGACAGAACTCTTACTTATGCTGTTGTGTAGGGCAGAGACAAACAGTTTTTAGTTGTTTAATTCAGAAGATGTTTTGAAAATAGCTGAAAAGCTGAAGAATCACTGCAGTTAAATTTCTTCACATCAGAAGTGTTAAGAAATACACAAGAAATAACACCAAAACTCTGAAGAAATTTAGGTTTTCTTTAAATGACTTTATGATCACCATTCGGTCATTGCTTATGTAATGAATTCCGTCTGATAGACAACAACAACAACAAAAAAAAAGAATGTCAGACCTCCAAAGTCCCCCACCTTAATGCAAACACCTAAATGTGTAAATGTTTTGATCTTTTTTTGCTGGCTATCCTTGAATCCAGTATCTTCTTGTCTTGTGGCAGTGTGGAATAACTCAAAACAACTTTGAGGTAAATGGCAGTTTTTGGGCAGTGGACACAAGCTGTCCGTAACTAACCAAAAATGTCACACTCTGGAGCCCTGTAGGGTCACTTTTTCATAAACTTAAAAACAATTGGAATTCTTCTAGCAACCAGTGGAGTCGCCCCCTGCTGACCATTAGAAAGAATGCAGGTTTAAAGCACTTCTGCATTGACTTAACTTTTCAGCCTCAGAGGCTACGTCCACTTCTGTGTTAGAGCTACAGATGAACCACCTGCGGGAGTCGCCTCACAGCCTTCTACTGACAACATACAGACCAAGTCCTCTACAGGGTTACTGTTTCCCTTATGGGTTTATGAATATATAAGAATTTTGTTGTTTGAAATTAACAAGGAAGTGCACTTTCTTCTTCAGTGCGCACACTTCACATAGGTGTCATATGGGTCTCACTGCTCCTCTGATGTCATGCTAGGGGTCTATTTTCAGACAAACGTGTTTTGAGGATCCTTGTCTGTACGTTGCCAAGCAGCCAAAACCAAGAGAAGGATGGAGTGCATACTATAAGAGGACAGAGTACATCTTTCTGTTCAGACCAAGTGTCTTTGACATGAGGTAAGATGGTAAGATGGCAGCAGCTTACCGATGCCACAAAGACATCCCCAATCATCTCCAGGCTGTCCCACTCTGCCACACGGCTGGCCAGGGCAATCTGGAACAGGAAGTGGCACTGCAGGATCTCACGCACACGGTAAAAGGTCATCTTCAGTTTCCTGTCGCTCAGCAGCCTCGGCTCGATCTGGGACAGGGGCTTCTCATATTGCTGACAAAACAAGAAGATGTCTACTGAGGTAACAAACTTCAAAGCGGCAAACTTGGGAATCACTGCAGCCACTTGCATACCTCTAATATTCTCTTCAGTGCATCAAGGTAGTTCTTCTCACTCTCCAGTATAGATCCCAGTATACATCTTCTCACCAACTTGAGAAAAACAAAACAGCAAAGCACCGGTTGTCAGGAATTTGGCAGCAGTTTCTTTTAAAAGCAAGTTCATTAAGTAAAGAATGATATAAACTGGGATAAAATTTGAAGGCCACGTTTATTACCTGCTGCTGTGAAAGACCCTCTGGTGCTGGACACAACACTGGTTCAACATTGAAACAGTCCACCTCGATGAAGAGTTCAGACTCCTCGTCCTCATAACAGGCTGACTTCCTCTCTAAAATAATAGACAGAGAGCAAGGTTGCAGTCAAAACAGATACACCATCATGCTCAACAGAAAGGAAAAAGCTGTCCTGGCCATTTATTAAATAATAAAACTTTCACACTGACACTGATGTATCATGAACATAAAGGCAGGACTACATACCATGACAGAATGACTTGGTCTTGATGAAAGAACGTCCCTTCTTGACAGCAGCTTTGGTTTTCTCCAGTCCATCTTTGGTCCCTTCCTTAGCTGCCTTCACCAGCTTTTGCATCTTTGATGACACAAATGCACTATTAACTCTATAGCAAAAGTATCACAAAGTTTGTCTAAACCTATTGTTAAAAGGACCGAGCTAAGCAGGATGGTAGCAGTGTTAGAGTAGGGATGAAGATAGATGGCAGATCATGTCATACAGCAGCTGACCAGAGAATGACACAATAGCTGGGACATGAACTAAAGTTAAAACAGCTTTGACATGCCGCAAATTTTTTTGTCACAATATGCTGCAGATTTGAGCAACTTTGAAATTATCTTAAATCTATGACTACTAGCCATCAAACTAAAACTCAATAGCTAGTGTCTCAGTTTACTGTAGAATTTACTAATGAATATTTCCTAAGCTTCACAGCCTCCATTGCATAAACGTATAATGAGACAGGTCAGAGCAGCAGACAAGGAGGCAAATGAACTGTATGCAAACCCTTCAGCAGTACCACCACCACTACCAACCACCACCAGTCATTCACATCAGAGCAGGATGAGGGAACCGAATCGGCGAGAGACGCCCAGAGCGTTTAGACTGAGAGCAAAGGGCTGGGACTACTTTGTCTAACACAGACAGGTGAGGTGAGCCTCAGGTAGTTTACCTTATGCTCGTGTTTCTGTTTTAGCTGCTGCAGCTCTACCGTTCCCACTGTATTTGCCATTAGATCTTTCATCTTTTTCTCATAGTGTTCTTTCAAGCGTGTCAGATCTTGAGAGAGCTAAACAAAAGCAAAGCAGGCATTACAGGTTATGGTTTTGGAATAAACTTGCACCTTAAAGACACATCAAGGTCACTTCAGTCTTGGTGTGTGTTTTACTAGACTGCTGACTCTATCCTCCTTCAAAAACGTTGTCTTACTTATGCAAAAAATAAACTTTTCCAGAGGATGCACCTTCCTGCCACCTGATGTTTATGGGCATTTTTGAGTGCCACATATGCCACATATATAAAAATGTACTTGCACAAGGTAATATAAAATTATACTTTAATTATTACTCAAAAATCTGGTTTGACTGAAATATAATTCAATTGCCTCAAACCACAGTGGCAACTGTTTTGTTTTTATTACTGCATTTGTATTTTCCTTTTTTTCCTTTTTAACAACCATTAGTTACATTCAAGCACATATACATATTTATCAACTCAAAACACAAAATGTATAAAATGCTGTATAAAATGGAAATAAAATAGTTTTCCAGTTATTAAGCAGTTTCTATTCACTTATTTCTACAGCAATTGACAGTCAATGATATCTCAAAAGATTTTACTCCTGAAGCACTTACTGATTTCTGACCGTGGTACACTGGAAACTGAAAGTGAAGTTGAATTCTCAAAACCACAAGCCAAAACATTACAGTAAAGTCTGAAGCAAAGCTGACTGAAAACCACAATGATCTTTCTGAGGTCTGCAGAAGGAAATGGACTGTTGATTCCACACCATATGCACAAATGGACTGTACATTATTGAATTATCGATCCATAAATAATTTGACCAAAGGATAACTATTAGCATGATAAAGTGAATTTGTTTCAATTTCTACTACATCATATAAACAAACAAATGACCTCCATTATCAAGATTTATATCAAAGTGGATACACGGAGGTTAGAACAGCAAACACAAGCCCTTATACTAAACTCAACATATACTAATAAAACCAATCCCTGCTTCATCCACTGCTGTCCCTCGCCCACCTACAGAAGTACAGTGTACGGACACAGGAGCTGGCTGCTGACAGAGAATTGGGAGGCTGACTGTTATACACACATGAGTTTTCCTCTGGGGTGGCTTTCCTCTCATGAAGGCGTGGGGCAGGCCGTTCTCAGGGCGACCTTCACCGTCACTGGCCTCGTCGTAGCTCTCAAATTCACTAGAGCTCCAGCCATTGTCCAGGGAGCTGTAACAGCCACCCTCCTCACCAAGCTCCACGTCATCATAGATCATCTCATCTGGATCTGTATGAAAAAAAAACAAGACAAAAAAAGAAAATGTAATCAAAAAACTAGTTCTGTTAAACTCTTTATGTAAAATATGGAACCTATAGAACAATTTGAAGGGTATATGCAGATAAACTAAACAAAACGTGTCACTCAAAATGAACGGCTTTGAAATAAATACTTTGAAATGCTTATGATGTCCAGTTTTATTTTTTTGCTGAGAGGATGTCAAAAGTGTGCTGATTTTACATTTTCATTTTCAATGCCATAGCGTAAAATTTGAATTATGTCATAAGATGTTCCTGTTAATACCCTCAACAAAAACAACGACAAAAAAGCTATTTTACTCAAATCACAAGCTTCATTAACTACATTAACTGAAAGGCTTTTGTATTGGACTGCAATCCAGAGCACTCAGCATCAGTGTAATATTTTCAAGTCACAGCCTAAATGAATATTTCAGAGAGGGACAACAGAAACGAAAGTGAGCAGTAAAACTACAGACAGGAACTAAAATACTGAATTTGTGAAACGGACGAATAAAAAAAAAAATCAATTTCACAAACCTGTGTTGGAGTCAGAGTTCTCTCTGGGCACGTCATCGTAGATCACCTCATCTGGATCTGAAGCGGACGATCACAACAATCAGAGCTCAATAATCAACAATCAGATTTATCACATCACATAGTTAGGGTTGTTCACACCACAAACAGGATGTAATGTGGGGGTGATCTTCAAGAAGAACACACACAAGGGTCTGCTTCCTCAAAAGAACAGGGAAGGAAGCGTCTGGGAATTCAGTTGTGTCAAAAGAAAAAAAGATAATAGCACCCTCAAGGCAAGTACTGTGTGTGCAGAGGCAAGTACAGAGAGCTCAAACAGCTCGAGCATTCTGTACATGGAAATTATACATGCATCTCTGTCACATACACCATATATCATTCCTTACTTTCCATCCAGGCAGTGTTGGCAGGATCTGATGCCCATTTAGCCAAAGCATCCTCTTCTCTAATAGGTGGATACTCTTCATTGAAGACACTTGAGAAAACATATAAACAAATTATAACCCTACAAACAAATACATATTTTCTTTGTCAGTATAATTTTAGAAAAATCCAGAACGTATTCCATGTAAGTGTACTAAATGATAAATAAATACATGCCCTAGTTATGAATTAGGAGACATACCTGTCAACAGAGGTGCTGCCAGTCCCAACCACATTGACTGATGGGGGGGAAACAGAGGGAACATTACACAAAGAAAACATTCAACACTATACATGTTCTTGCCTGTAACTCTGTTTGTAGGTCTCACAGTTCTTATGACCCATAAGTAAGAATAAGCATGGTTAATTATTGAAGTGCATTATTTTATTGTTGAGACAAAGGATAAAACATTTTGAAATCGGTCAGGGTGAAATGTACCATTGTTGCTAAAGAAGTCAGCACACTCTCAAACTCCAATTTCAAGGTTTAGATACTCTTGCTTTAGTTTTATTTTTCGCTTTGCCACCAGGTGTCACTGATGATTCCAAAGGATTACAAAGGATTTAGGAAAGAAATGATATTTTCCTCTAAATGTGCTCCTATAAAGTTCATTTGACATGTAACAGATTTAACCATCCATGATAAGACAAGTTTTCTGTGGAACATTCCATGGCAAAAGTGATAACTGTAGCAGAGTATCCCTGGTATGTGTATCGTGACCAACAGAACTCTAAGATAAAAAACAACACTATCAAAACTGTTCAGAATTTTCCACATCATCACACAAATCTAAAATCTACGACTTTTCAAACTCTTCTACTAAAAACTTCTGAGTATTTTAATCTGGTGTAACCTTCGTAAGATAATTACAGTGTAATCAGACTCCCAAGGCCACAGGCTTGGACTCAGCTACTGCTAGATTTTAGGGAAACCGGAAAATCCTCACAGCCAGCACGGTTCTTTGGGGAGGGCTAAATTTAGTCTCTACTTCCTTGTGGCAAGGCTTTAGGAAAAACAAGAGAAAGAAGAGAGGACAGAGGATAGAAGTAGCTGAGGCTGCATTTACGTGTCATTGTACTCTCTCGGTCCGAGTGAAGGGGGAAGATTTTCACTCAGATTAAGAAATAATCAGAGACTTTACAGTTGCTGTGAATATTTTAAATTCCTGGTTATTATCATTATTATTTTCTTAATCACTATTTAGAAAACTATTGTCAGGATTTCCCACTGCTTCAATCTGTACTTTACCATCTTCATCCATAGAGAGGTGTCGAATGATGACAGGTGTGGTGTAAGCTGGTGTAATGAGTGGTACACCAGAGGGGGTTGCATATCCACAAGGCACCGGGACTGAGTATCCTGAAGTGATGCCAGCAGTGCTGGTGTGGGAATCCTGGGCTTCTCCCTCTTGTTCCTTGGGCTCCATTGGTGAGGAAGCGGAAGCGGAGAGTCCATGCTGCTGCTCAAGCTGCTGCAGTTGGAGAGGAGTGATGTCAATCACAGAGTAGGGGTTGACTTTGCCCTGGGAGGAGGTCCTGGGGACGGCCTGTGGTGGGTGAGGGTCACTGATAGATGCATCTTGGCCCTCCCTGCCTAGTGAAGGAAAGAACATACTATAAATAATTTGATTGTAAAGATACTTACTTGACAATTTCACTGATTAAATCACTGTGGAAGGATGGGTTTGAACCTTCAACTTTAGCATCATCATCACTTCATTTGTTATTCTAAATTTTGAATATAACCAATCCAAATATTGTTTATGATTCTGCTTGATTGAAAAAAATGACAACAACAACAACAAAAAAAACAAAAACAAAGTGCAGTCATTCTCCTTTTCAAGCATAGTTGGTTTAACGTATCGAGTTAGGGTAGGGTAAGGGCTGATATTTTGCCGTAGTAAGTAGTACAACACAGGAAATTTGAGAAGTCAAGAGATTATGCTATGAATGTGAGGTTTGCCATGATGATCCAAATAGGAGGTGTTTTCAAATCCTGCATGCATTATGGGGGAAAAACCTGAAAAGTTAGTGCAGTGTTGACATGTCTTCACTGCAGTACTACATAATGAGTGAGTGAGAATAAGCAGAGCCAGGCCCTGCCTGCTGCTGCTGTCACAGTTTTCGGCGATAAAAGCCAGACAACTTCGAGCACCAGGCAGCTAGAGATACAAGGTGTCATGAGAGAGACAGACTGCCCCACTTTAGTTAGAGTTGGAAGGGCTGGAGAAGGGCCAGATAACATACACAAACATGACAGAAAAATGTGGAGAATTTTTAACTGCTCTTGGAAAATGTCAGCCATATTCAAAGCAGGATTTGCAGTCAGTTAATTTAATAATTTTGATAGTGCGGAGGAGTTTGTACTAAAATACTCTTGTTTCCCTTGAGCAAACAACAAAATGTCAACACTTCTTGGTTGCAAACCTGTTAGTCTGGGTTCTGTCTCTGTGTCCTCGTCAAAAGGAGGGGGTGGAGGTGGTGGTAAATCTGTCTCGATGTCATCAGTCCCCTCAGCAGCAGATGTCCCCTCTCCTTCGGCTGTTGCTCCACCTGCTGTGGAGGATCTGCTTGCGGCGACTATTGTGTCTGCTGATGATGGAGCTGTGTCAGTGGAAGGTGCTGGGGGGTCCGGGCTGGGGAGATGGCCTTCAGGGAGGCCTTCTAGAGGAGCTGAAGGTGCGAGGAGCGAGCGGTCAGCCTCAGGGACCTCATCACCGCTGTCGTCAAAGTCAAAGGCTTCCCCCTCATCTTCATCTGCAAAGGGGACGCTGTCTGCCAACACTAGAAGGAAAGAAAAGGTTCAGATAGTCAGAGCGCCAAATTTTAATACTGATTCAGGGAATGTCAGATAAAAGTGGGCTGTATGACAGGATGAGATGATGACTGCGAAAGTCAAACTGTCAACTGGTAAAGATTTTGAGTATGTCACTTAGCCAAGGGTAGCCATCCCTTTAATTTACCTGGATTTATTATTGAAGGCAACACTGCAATGGGTTCAGGTATTTAATTCACTTAATTAGTAACATACATTGTAGTACATTAGTAACAGAGATCGCCATTCAGTTACTTCACGCATAATGTTTTAGATTTACATCATCCATCCCAGTTGGATAAGTATGTGAGACAGTGTGATTAATAGTTAACGCCATTTAAGGTGTCCCTGGGCAGTTAAGTCCAAAAGTCTCTCTCAGCAATGGGCAGTGACCATGACAAAATTACCTTTGAATCCTTCAGTTACAGTATATAAAGTCTTGTGAATTAGAACAATCAAACAAAATAAAACACACAGAGAATAAAATACATGACATCCAGGATCACAGTAATACATTGTGTACCTTGGGGATTTGGCTAAACATGAGTTAAATTTAGGCAGGATTCAAGTCAATCATATCGTGTCACTCAAAGATTCCTGTAGAGACTGTTAACAGATACACTGTGGGTGGTAGTTTTAGTCCTTTGAGCTGTTAAAAGTTGAAAGACTGAGCCACATACAGACTTATAATTAAGGGTGGGGTCTACTGCAGCAGTATGTTTTCTTACAGAAATTTTACATCGAGGATCTACACCAAAACAGCACATAAGCTGCTCAACTTCATAGCAAAAACAAACTAGGGCAGAGCTACAAGATATAGTTAGTGTTCAAAGGCATCACGTTCACATCAGAGCAGTCACTTGGCAGCAGACAGGAAGGGAACAACAAATGTCTTTCCAGTTTCCACACTGCAATTAGGCCAGCAGGAAAGAGAACTGTTACTCCCTCCAGTGACTAGTACAGCCAAACGTCTGCATTATTTCTGATCTGATGAATACAGTGTAGGCCTGAGTCAGTGAAGCTCAATTAAGAACAGGAGAGAGTAAAGGGTTTAGGAATGCAGAGGCTCAACTTTAATCAGCTGGCTTCATGTTGTGGACTGAGGAGCTGAATGTTTAGAGAACCACATTTTAGATTTTATTTAGTGGAGTAACAAGAGGAAAAAACAAAGACTGAATTGGAGAAAACATTAAAAAAATCAATTCAGTGAATTCAGTGTGGTGGAAAATATTAAGTAATCATCAAACAGGGTTTACTGCGCCAAAACCACAGAGCCTGAATGGAAGAAACTCACATTCCCTCCACTCAGGTCTCCTTAATGTCTTAGAATGATATTCTATCTTTGTCACATTTTTGCTCACATGCATTCCCTGAATTCTTTGTGTGCAATTTCATCAGTAGTCACAGCTTGACTGTATTAACTTACAGTCTAAAGTCTTGCTCTCACATCCTCACTGTGCTCCCAAAGAAAACAGAAAATTTTCATGGGTTCATTTGCAGGACAAGCTGATCAGTTAGCAAACTCAACTGCCGAAATAGCTCAGTTGGGAGAGCGTTAGACTGAAGATCTAAAGGTCCCTGGTTCGATCCCGGGTTTCGGCATTTTGACCTCACCCACTGCAGATAAAAATCTGTGTAAATCCTCCATTAACCTTTCCTATAACACCAAGACCATGCCTTCTCAATACCTGTTACACTTTTCCAACATTTCCAGTGCTCTTCCTGCCAGACTCAGTCAACCTCAGTGTGACCATTGGATGTTTAAATGATAGTCATTCTTTACACACAATTACCATCAAAAAAACCACAGTGACTGTTGCAACACGCTGTGTTATGCTTCCAGGCTTGACCAGTCCACTGATAGTGAGTGAACAAGTAAATCTTTACTCAAAGAAACACCCCCTGGCAAACCCAATGACTTTGAAGTCCCCTCACAGCAACAGACACATCTTTAAATCACCGGCACGTTTCCCTCAGGCTTTGACGGGCAGTTGTTCCACCCTGTAGTCAGTGTGCGGGGGAACTGTCTGTGACTAATGTTCCAGGTCAAAACTGTGACCCCATGTCCATCTGCACCCATGACTTCAGTTGCACGAGAAGTGAGGTGCAAAGAGAAAACTAGGAAACAGAGATGCTTATCTGCCTTTTTCCACCTGTGCAATAATGAATGGTGTGAGAAACAGAGATAAGGCACAGCTAGCTGGCTAATAATTCAGCAGTAGTCCAGGACTCTGCCTAACAAAGGCATATCCCAATAATTGCCCCAATATGCACTCAGATCCTCTCTTTGGCCTGTCAACGTGAAACACTTGACTGTACCAGAGGAGAACAGGAGCTGATTTGATTGAATTTGGCCAGATGACAAGTCACTGGCCATTCAATAGTACATCCGCAGTGATGTGGAGATGAGATCATTGATTGTTTGCAGTATGACTATGCATGCTTGCAGCTTAATTATAGGGACTGTGCTAGATGGTGACTTTATTTTACAGTGCAAGCACACGTGTGTACACACATGCACACACATAACCATAACCATACTCTTACCCTAAACTGGAGATAAAAAAAAAAAACAAAAAAACAATAAACTTCCCTTTGGAGTGCAAAGTACAAGATCATGGAGACACATGTAAGAGTGTGTGCACTCTGACAGTTGCAGCGGCGTCCATTGTCAATTCATAATCACAATATGGATTCTGTTCTGTAAACCACATCTCCACTCTGCTACATAATGGTCTGCTCAAATGAGTCATTGGGTTACAGTCCACTCTAGCATCGCCCTGGCAACAAAACAAGTGAGTGGCCAGCTGGAGACGAAGCATTTCTCTGGCCTGTGTCGGACGCCGTGTGTGCGCACGCTGCTGCAGCATTATTCAGTCTAATACTGAGGAACATTGTCTGGTGTTCACAACACTGCAGCACATTTTAACCTCCTCACTCCCTCATTCCTCAGCCCACACACTCCACAGCGGTGGAGAAGAACCTGTGTTGTTTACTTGAACTACTCCAGCATCACCAGCACTTTAGGAAGTGATCTGACCCCAAGATGACTTACAGAAGTTAGCAGGTGATACGATTGATCTAACGCTGTAATCTCTAAAAACACTACCAAACACAATATGGCAAGTAACACTGTCAACACAAAGATATCTGGAGTGTAGCCCAACTCAAAATCTCCTCAAATCTCTGCTGATGTTTTGTTCACACTCAACTGTAAACTGTAAAGTTTACATGTAGGTTTGCAACTGATAATTAATTTCAATGTAGATAAATGTGTGGTCTGTGTGAGTCTACAAATTTCTTGCAGAGACTGATCTGACAGACGATCCAAATCACAAAGATGTTCAACCACTCACTTCAGACAAAGAGAAACAGAAAATCCACGCAATTTAGAGGCTGGCATTTCTGCATGAAAATTGAACTAAACAATTTACTGAAATACTACTTTTCTGTTAATAGACTAGTCACTTAAACATCAAGTCTTGTCCACTTGTCATTCTGTTCTCATTCTGTTCCACAAATTTTAACCCAAATGAGATGGCAAGCATGAGGATCAAACCCTTGGTGTTATTAGCACTGCGCTCTAACCAACTGAGCTAACTGGCCCACAGCTGCCATTTTTCAAATGATGCTTCAGCTTTGTGCTTCATTTCTCTGTGAAATTACAGGCAAAGTGCATAGCATGTGTGAGTGACAAAGCTTTGTTGACTTTACATTCAGGAGGTGGGGGAGGAAAGTCTTCCACGTCCATGTTTGCTGCTCTTCTCCTGCACAAGCTCTTCAGTTAGCAGCATGAATGGGATCAACTACGCCAACACACATTCCTGGAGGAAAAAGACAAGTGTCATAAAATGGCAAAATAGGCCGGTTTATACACACAGCATTTCCAAATGCATTTAGCACAGAAAAATGTTTCCATACATCATTGGTGAAGCACTTGTGGCTGAGCATTTGCTTATACAGACAGTCCCTGGAAGCCAGCCACACTTGTTATTGTCTATCAGTCAATCACAGCCGCACTTTTTCAGGGGAGGAGCATGGCTTTGTTGTGGTCACGCTCTGTGTCAACACCAGAAATCGAACCAAAGCTAATTCAGACAAATGAATGAGTGAATGAAAACAAGAGAAGCTCTTATAGTACTTCTGAGGACTGTTGACACTAGCACATGTTAAAGAAACACAGCATTTCTTATGCTAATTGTGGGAGTGTGTAATGTAATGAGTATAAACAAATGTGGCCACCATTAGAATTGATCGGCCATATTCTGTGTGTTTGTGTGGGGGGGGGTTGTTGCAAAAACAAGGTTATTCCAAACCAGGTTCCCATTCAGATATTAACTTGTTTGTTGTGGTAATTTGTGTACTAAATGATTCAAAGTGAGTTAATAAAAAACATGCATCCCTTTATTAGTTTACTCAGCTGTGGCCTCATCAAAATGAACATTTACTAGTGGATGGATAAACAAAAGTCAACACACTTTTTGTTCAAGCTCTAGAAAAATCTATTCTCATGCTTGATTATCAAGAAGGTTACATTATGTTTCAGGCTGTGAAAAACATTTTAACATGAAGCAAAACTCAAAGAAAATTATCACGTCTCTATAGGCTCGCCCCATGCGGCAATATTCCTTCTGATAGACTCTTGACACGACGTGAAATAAAATCAAATACAGTATGTATGAGCATCTGGTGTGCAGAGGTCAATGTGAGGTTTTGACTTAACAGCAACCACACATTTTGGCCCTGGGAAATGTCATTAGCATGCTGAGGCAGGAGAGACCTTCGGACCTGCATGGGCATGAGAGACATTGCATTCTTTGGCAGCACAGTCTTTGTTTGCAGATGTACAATTCATATCCAGAGGTGACAGTTTCTGTCAATGGCCTCCGCTAGAAAGAAGTGGTGCTATTTCCAGACTTCTTCAGCTTGCTAGTATCCACAAGAACGGATGACAGACTCATGACATCATGCTGTGGCATAAAGCAGCCATTGTGGTGGTATGTGTGCCCCATATTATATCCATGCGATCTCTGTAGTTCAATATGAGCCACAGCACAAGTGCAGAGCTAGACCACTTCTGACTAAGACGAGCCTACACCACAGTATTGCAGCAAATAAGATTGAAAGGATAACTCATTCTAAGTCTCAAAGCTTGTTTTGTCTACAAATAATGTGAAATCCTCTGCTTCTTTGTCCTCCACCCTATTCACCAGGCACAAGGCCAGAACAGTGGATGTGAACACACAGGGCCAGTGTCTGCTGAACACAGTGCAGCTGACAGATAATGCTAAAACTAACAGGCAGGTAGAGAATGCATAGCCTGAGGAGAAATAACCTACACAACAGAGAAGAACTGAAAGAGACGAAGAGGGGCAACTACAGTGTTATATAGGCTCTCTTTAGGTTATATACTGTGCTGTCTAAAAAACATTGTGTACACAACAGGTAGTTACATGACACATGGTTATGAAGTGACTGGCACATTTTGGAGCAACAACTAACAGCCTAGCCCTGACAGGCGCACTGAAGGGTGACTCATCTCTCCCTTCAAAAGCATTGTTCGAGGACAGCAGGAAAAGGAAGGAAGGGAGGGGTGAAGAAGTGAAATATTCAGGTGTGCTCTCCTGGAGGCACAGGCACAGAAGATAGAAATCACATGGTAAAAGTAAAGAAGACTTCTTTGTCTTTAAAGAAAATATTTGCATTAAGACAACACGATGTCTCTTTGTTTGACTGCACTGTCGCACATTAAGTCAAGAAACAAAAGACGGACTTTCTAACTGCTGCTTTGAAAGTAGTCTGCAGATTCCTCCGATCCTCTCTCCTGTAATTACTCTGGATTTCAGGGGTTTTTTTTTTTTTTACCTGTTTCTTCCACAAATTACATCCTGCATTGCCTGTGGTGTGGTGTGACTGCAAATGTGGTGTGTACCATACAAGCACCTGGCTCGCCCCATGGAGATGACCAACTCAACAAAAGCATTCCCTTCATCAGTAGCATCTGTCAGCAGCCTCACTTTAGTGCACCACTGTAAACAGTTACACATTTACACCGTGCAGCAGAAGCAGGCAGGTGGCACACCACAAAAAAGGCTAATTACCATTATTAATTTATAATGTGTGCTAATGTGTGCTGTGCTAATCTACTCAGTGTTTGATTAAAAGACACTGTATTTCAGGCTATTCTGAGAGCACTAATTGAAAACTGAGCAGAAGAAGAAGAAGCAGAAGAAGGTAACATCGGCCACATAGCTGATGACAGACTCAGGCGAGCATGTCATTACACGCTGTGGAGGCAGAGTTGTGTTCTGCAGACAGGAAAACAGTCATCTGGCCTGCTGGTGTAATGTAGACAATTTGCTCACCTGTGTATGCCTAATGATCCATGTTAAAGAACAGAAAATGACGAGGATCAAAAACAGGATGACAATATGCATGTAGCATAAATAGTGTAACATAATCTGTGGCATGGAGGATAAATTTTCACCTATAATAAAGATTTCTACAGCTGTCCATAGGATGGCATTAAATGGCAATTGCAAAGGTCTCAGACTGCAAAAAATATTATTTTATTACAGTTTTTATTCCAGTCTTAAAGAACCTTTTTAAATCAAGCATGGGCTGAGAGGGCACACATGCTCACCTTTCTATCAGTTCATAATAATGCACAACAACAATTGATCTAACCAAAAAAAAATGAAGGGATAACAGAACTTGCGGACAAACTGGAAAGAAAAAAAAAAAAAACCTTTCCTCAATCATATCTTCAATCATAGATTTCTTGTAATATTCTAAAATTTCCAACCTGGATTTTAAAAAACACTGCCCTTTTTCAAGTTTTCCTGGTCTGCCCCAAACCCATCAGTTATGGCTACCATAAGAGATCATTCAAAAATCAATTGTGTGTGTGTTGCTGAGTGCTATTCTTCGTCAAACACTCTGGTTCTGTAAGGGGTTTCCATTCTTCAATAGTTTTTTTGGAGCTCACTTAATGACAAGTGGCATTCCACACACGGGCTGAAAGTCATAAACAAAAGCCTGGAGGAGAGGGTGGTATGAGAGAGAGAGAGACTTGCAGTCTGCTGCGACTGTCTGTCTTTGGCTTTGCAGTTCTTTGGCTGAATGTTTTATTGAGCAGTGTGTCCCAATCTTCTCCTTCTGCCAGGATTACTGTAATCAGGCCTCAACTGAAAACAGCACATCCCAGGCTTACAAAGAGTGGACGGACAGGCTTAACAAAGTACTGTAATGTATTTGTGAGTAAGTTCAGAGGAGGACAGGACAGCACCCTGCAGCATACTAAGAAGGAAAAAAGGCACCTTTTTCTAGCCTTGTCACAGTCACCACTAAAAGGTTGAAAAATAAAAGTGCTGATACAGATGACTTGAACTTGTTTGTATAGCTCAAGTGTCACAAGAAACCAATGATTTCACTATTACATGATTAGAAATTGTACAACACACTCTAAACAACTGGGTTAATCAGCATTAACAACCTATTGCTCTTGTTTCCTTGAAAGGTGAACATGTTGATACTAGAGAACATCCACAGGTTGTCTACTGTGCCCGGTAGCACATGCAGCCTTTTCCCCAATCTCAAATCAAAGGCTTTTTCAGGATTAACTGTGCAACCTTCACAGTATCACACTATCTGGGCCAACCAGCCTTGACAACACACCACACTTCACCACCCACTGTAACCTCAAAAAAAAGGTGGGGAAGCTCACAAACACACACAAGATAGCTGACTTTTGAAGAAGTGAGAAAACCTGACTCCCGGCAAGCTGAAACTGTTGATCAGACCGGCAAAGGACAAAGGCCAAACACAGACACAAAAATATCAAAATAAATCACAGCCAACCCCCCACATATCCTCAACACACTAAAGAGTCAGTGCAGTGCAGTTATAGTTAAAACCATAATGGGTGTAGATTACGGGGAATGCAGATGAATAATAAGCCCCACAGTGCTGTAGCATTCTTATTTGATGTCAGAGGTGAGATCTATTGGGCATGTGAGCTGTGACAATATGTTTCTTAACCAAATGAAAAATGTGGTTAATGCTATGTTGCAACAGTGATTCATTGCAGCATGGCATCACCCATAACTTTCAAGTATGCATTACAATCATTACAATGCATCACACAACATTACAGTACGCCATTACTCTTTTTTTTTTTACATTGGCCTTAAATACTGACAAGACCCTCTGGCTTGGGAATCACTGGAGAAAATGAAAGAGTGGAGCTGTAAAACGCTCCAAATGTGTTGTCCGTTTGAAAACAGAGGCAGCCGCAGTGTTGGCTGTCACTCCTAACTGGTCTCCACCCTCGCAGTGAGCCACACCAAAGCTCTGAGAACCCAACACGCCGACAGCAGAACACCAGTGTGTGGCGTGCAGTGGATAAGCGGCTGTTTCAAAGAGCTGTTGTTGACTGGCTGGATTTAAGCTCTGAATGCATTTAATGAATGAATAGATAGATGAATAGAGCTACTCAGGCCTGTAACGATAAATGACCACAGGAAAACTGCGTACCATTCATCATACCAGTCATTGCACGGACTTCAAAAGGTTAGAGACACTTTCTGAAGACAAGAATGCCATTGAGCCCTCACTTAACTCATCCTTGTGTGGAATTGCAAAATCGTCATCTGTAGCTGAACTGATAGGACATGGTAACAACATAAGCCACTTTTTCACCAAGCTGTCCAGTCCAGTCCATGTCTGTTTGTTTTACATAAAAACCCTAGGCTATAAAATGTAAATACTATACACAAAATCTATATGACACATGTTCACAACCACTAAACAACTGCGTACTATGTGAGCAATTTCACACATCCACCTGTAGAAGAGCAGAAGGATTTCTTTCCCAGATGCTGCTGAATTACATTGTTAATCCCTCTCATATCTCAGTAGATCCTCAGTGTAGTGGTGGGTGGACAGTAAATCCATAACTGCCTTTTTAAAAATGAATGGTATGTTAATCTGCTCAACCACTGCGTACTCTGACACCCCAGGCTTAGTCATGTAAACAGAAAGCATTTCCATGAGATGCTAAAGGAGGGTAGAGTTGCTGCCTTGTCACAATTACTTTAACAATTCACAATTCTACACTGAACTGATCTGTGTTAACACAACATAGCAGTGACAGGAGAGGATACTGCATTAGGCTAAGCATGTTTTCATTCCAGTGACAAAAGGGTCGATAAGATACTAAAATGCCACCATGGCAAACAGCATTGGCACTGTTTGTCACCACCAATAGTTATATCACAAAGGTGAAAATGTTCATTGTGAAATCAGCTCTGGCTTGATGAAGGGCTCTGTGTCCACATGACCAACATGAATGCTTACATTAGGAAACCACAGTGAATTTGAGCAAGGAAAAACTGATCTGTGCTGCCTGATCAGCCTGTGTGAGGTGTTATTACAGTGGGGGGAAGTATTGAGCATCTGTATTTGCAGCCGGGCCACCCTTGTTATTTGCTAAACAAATTACCAGTGGAGATTTTTGTGTACATGCGTGTGTGTGTGTGAGTGTGTGTGTGACCCCTTGAAAGTTCCATCATACCCATGTATTGGCTGAGAGAAGCAGCCACGCCAGACACCAGACAATATAACTGAAAATCAAAGCACTTGTTGTAGTTTTTGGAGACATAGCTAAGCTTAATGGGTTTCTGAGAGTATTTTTGCTTTTGTTGTGCAGAAAGGCAACAGGGAATCCTTTCCTTTTTTTAATTAAATGATGGTTTTACTACCTGTTTAGATGGATCTTCCAGTTGACTGAAGCTGTGCTGTGCACTGAGGAATGCTATGCATGACTACTTTGAATTTGTAGCTGGCTGCTGACTGCTGCAGCTCAGAAAGACATCCTCACCAATGATTCATTTTAGGTGAGCGTGTAAGTACAGGTGGAGTTTTATATTTTCGATGTATATGTTTTGGAAGTTATGATTATTATCAATATTGCAAACTTCAATCGGTATTAGAAAGCCAAAAAGCTATCTCGCACCTGCAGTTGCATCGTCGATGACAGACGGGGGGTTCAAAGACAAGTACGAAGCTGTGGTCAACAGTGAAACATCCATCAAAACGTTACATGACTGATGAGTCAAAGCCTGAGGGAATGAATTAGTATGGTGAGTTGGCATGTTAAACAGATGCGCTGAAAAAGTGTGCGAAGACATGCCAAGTTCTTGTGACAGTTAATTTGGACCTTAAGACTCGTTAATTAACACAAATGCGAGCGAGGAGCAGTGACTGTCTTCCTTACAGCAGATATTTGACAATGTTGGCAACTTGGCAAAGTTAGCAGACGCGCCACGTTATAGCCATCTCCCAACATATTGCTTAAAAAACTAAAGTACACTTCAGTGACGACCGTAGACACATTTTACTTGACTGTTTAAGGAAATATTCAGCCTGACGCTACGTACTGCACAACTGAACTTACAGTAAGCAGACAAATATGTTAGTGATATTTAAAACTTTGTCAGAAACTTGGAAAAAATGTCCTCAACTCACCATTTAATGACTTTTTCCAAGGAGAATTACCGTAACCCTTCGCTGTAACACCATACAAATACTAAACGTGATGCATTTCTGACTTCAACGCAACTTAATACTCATCAAAACAATCCAGTTTTCGCTCAGTGTCCTTTTTACTTCAATCTCTTCGATGCAAGCTGACTCCGTCCATGAAAACCCGTTTACCTCTTTTAAGCAGCTGATTGGTTGACGAGTCGACTTGAGCGAGCTGCGATTGGCTGTACAGAACGTCAATCAAGAATCCCAACTTTTTCTGCTGTGGGATCGCGTCGGGCAGAGGAGTCCCAAACTGCCCACGTGACCTGTGAGGTGGCTCCTCACGAAACAGCCGTCTGCAGATGATGCTGGAAGTTTTGTCTAACTGTGTAGTGTCTTGCTAGTAAATAAATATTTTGGTAAATAAATATATTTTCCATAACCTGAAGATAAAACTCTGAAAGTCTGATTCCGGGGAAAATGTGAGTCCTCTTATTTCGCTGTAAAAAGTGAATCTGTTAATATAGCAAGGCCTTAAAACACCTGCACTTTTGTTTCTTCAGGTTTGTTTTTCAGCAAGGGGACACACAGAGGCAAAAAACAAATGCCAAATGAAGTTCTAATATCATTACTTGGTTTTATTAAACACAAGTGGATGTGTCAAATTCATGGACGTCTGGGAAAGAACTAGGGATACATACATAATTATTCCTGTTCTGCCACCTAGAGGTAGATGTGCAATTGTACAGCTTTAATAAAAGTATGAGCAAAAAATAAATAAATAAATTTAAAAAAAGGCAGACTCAATACTGTGTGAGAAATGTTTTTATTTAGCTCCAATGAATGCACAAACAGGATGTTTCATAGTCTGAAATACTTATTGCCAGTTTACAGTTTATCCACCCAGCCTATACTGTCCATTCTATGCAGTCGTAATAAATCAAATGCTAGTGAAAGCGATAATCCAACACTATCTGATATTAGAAATTGTTTAGTAATGAGATATATGTATATAAATATAAGATGTAGGACAAATAATTAGATTTGTTTATGAAAAAAACTGATGAAAATACTTTCAAATGTAATAAACACATTTTGTTTAAATTTGCATTCGTTCAGTTACAAAGGTTGTACAGTACACAAAAAAGTAATAGCTAAGCAATCCGGATATCTTTTTAATGAGGCAGGTTACAGTTACCTGGTAAACGCTGATAACTAAATACCAGCACATTTCTTCTGACATCAGCCCACCATCTGACTCAGTGAAGTTATAAGTTAACTCTGTAAAGAAGCTTCTTGTGAGAAACACCAGGCAATAAAATCTCCAATAAAAGTTTACTAGCACGTCTGCAGCTGTTCAAAAACCACTGCAGTGGTTGGTTCATTATAACTTCAAAATAAAAATGTGAAATGAATAGAATTTTACTAATGAAAAAAACACAAAATGTCTAATATTCTGGAGCTAATAAACATAATTACAGCTACAGTAGCAATGCTGTTACACTCCTACTGCAATGAGAAATTTGAGAACTCCTGCCTGAAAAGCAGAGTACACTTCCAGTACAGTGAGGCCACTGTGGGAAAGCACAAAACTCTTCCTGAAATGTTGATGTTGCGTTAGCAGAAATAATATTTTATTAAAAAATGCAAATGACTCATTATACCAAAGAATCATGATGAAAATGTTTCTTGGTTATTCTCTTATCAACGCTGCTTCATTTTGCCACATTACATCTCCCATTTTCAGACAAAGGAGTCTTTGTGAAGTGGACCAGTCCAGGGCTTTCGTCCACCAACAAAGAGCATTCTGTTAGAATCCTTTTCTTTCATGACCAGGATAAATATTTCCTTCTCTACTGACAGAGGATGCATGTCCAAAACATCAATTTGACTCATGATTTGACTAACTGTCCACTTAGTAATCTAATAGCTCCAGCGACTAACCTGTAGAACCTCATTCTTTAAACTTAAACCAGTTTTTCTGCCTACACTACTCAATCAGTGCTGAACAACTTCTGTTGTGCAACACCAATGGAGCCACATATAACAGAGACTACTGAATGTTTGAGGACTATTGAAAAAGAATATGAGCTCTCCTGTCTTCCTCCTGTTGTATCCTCAGACGCATAACAAGTTACTCTGCTTATGTCTTTTAAATTAATGAAAGAAATCCAAGGAATTAACCATATAAGCTGATGGTTTTTCCTGATAAACAAGGTTGCAAAATATTGTTTTGTACTGCTGAATTGCTCTTGTAAGAAGTGCTGTCTCGTGAATTTTTCCTGTAATGAATAAATGAAGCAATCATATGACCGGTAAAGTGGATATTTCAGAACTCAGCATCCTGAAGGCGAAGAAACCAAGCAGAGTCCCACTCCACTGCCCTGCACAACCACAGCTACACATTAAAAGCTATGCTAACCGGAAGGAAAATGAACATTCTTCCCAAAAAAATAAACCAAAACGGCTCAAAGTCAAGCCTGAAGCAAGACAGTGTTGCAAACTTTATCAAGACAGGACCACATAGTCAGGATTCACCTTTTAGGACTTTTTTTTTTTTTTTTTTTTTTTTTGGAAGAGCACAGTTCACTTATATTCTGTGTAAAATAAGCCTTAAAATAAACCTTAAAAACTTCATCTTACTATCATCTCTCTCAAAATGACTTCACATATATAGTAAAAAAAAAAAAAAAAAAAACCCACGGCACCATTGAGACAAGAAACGACCTCCTTGTTACCCCTTAGCTGGTGTGCGGTTTAACAGAAACCTCAGACTGACCCTGCATGTCACCATTTAGAGGTGCCGGCTTGTTGCCAAAGTTCCAGTCCACTGGATTGAGCAGCTGCATGGTCTTCTTGTGCGTCCAGATGGGGTTGATAATAAACGTGAGCAGTGCGAGGCCAGTGAAGAAGAGTACAAGTTGGGGCAGGGCCACATGAGCGCTGAGCTCTCCCCAGTGGGTTAAAGTTATCCACCACATGTAGTAGGTGAGCACCATGCGGCAGTGAAATGTGTGGATCATCACCCACTGGTTGGCTTTCCAAAACAGGGTGCGTGCCCAGCCAGCCTGTCAGAGAGGAAGAAAAATGATGCTCAAGTCTGAGACACAATTTTTTGGCTTTTTATATGACTTTGGCATCACATTCACATCCTTGTGACTTGTGTGTACTCAAGTCAAAACTCTGGGTAGGAGGACAAGAGAAAGTTTAGGTACTGACTCAATCTTTTTTCTTTTTAAAGAACTTCCTTTTTCTATGAATGCAAACTTTATCAGTTGACAATCACACAGTGCACAAGACCAAAGAGGAACTGAAAATTGGTGACACTTTCAGTCATTTCTACAGTGGCTCACAAGAATCTGTCAGAAAAGTATTATCAACCAGCAGCAACAGCAGTACAGCAAATTGGTAAATGGAAGTACAGCTCAAATATAATGACAAAAAACAAACTACGAGTAAGATAAGTAAAGTAATGATAGGCAGCTTAGGAAAGAAATACAATAAGCCCGTACCTTCAGTAAAATCCAGGATATACAGGTGAATGGTGTGCTCATCTCCAGCAGCAGCGTGACCATAGGCAGAAAGTGACCCAGGGAATCCCATACCACTGCACCAGCATATCCCGACAGGGCGAAGAAATGGTGTATCGCTAGTGGGAAGTCAAATGAGCGAAATACCACATTGGAGGCATGAAGTGCTAAATTCTCAAATACAAAGAATCCTGTGGCTGTGAGGACATTGAACCATGACCAGTCTTCTTGTCCCCTGACTTTGTCTCTAGTTAACACTGATTCCTCTGTCAGGGCCCGTAGGCCGGCTACAATACTCTGGACACCAAATACTGCCCGAGTCACTGCAAGGTTCCAGAAAACCTTCTCCTTAGCTAACAGGGAGTTATATGTGCGGGACAGAACTGCAGAAAGGAGGTGGGACAGGAGGAATACTGTTGCATAGAAGGCAAAGCCCAGGCCGACAAGCTGGAGGCGGTAGTCCCATGAAAAGTATTTAGCACTGGGTTGGGGAAGAGGGGTGGTCTGCTGGTCCAGATCCATGGTGTATGAAGTGCAGCTGAGAGGAGTCTTAGCTGCAGGTGGGGATGTAAGCAGAGCCTGGTAGATGCATCGTGAGTCACCTAAAAGGTGCTGAAGGAAAGACACACAGCACGTTACCCACCAAACACGAATCATAAATGCCCAAATCAACAAGCGACAGAAGCAACCAGGCTCAAATCAGTTACACGCTCGACTCTGAAAATGCTATCCGTTCAACATAAACGACATTCATCAACTCGTGTGGCTTAACGGACCTTGAGTCGTGATGAGCTAACATTTCCTGCAAAACTCTATAAAAACAAGGTAACCAGTTAGACACAAAAATGAAAAAAAAAAGTATAATTGTATCAATTTAAGCCAAACAAAAGGTCAACCGTATAATGAACCTCAACATACAGCAACTGTGTTAGTTAGCACAAAAAAAAAACAAAACAAGACGACATCAGATGAGGCCGACAAGCTAACAAAATACCAGTAAGTCTACACGCCTTTACTTCCTAAAGAGTTGCTAGCCTCATACATACCTTACACAAGGGTTTCCACTGAACACGATGTACTGGCGCTTATAGCACAGACTACAACAAGAATTTTCACATCACCCGACTTCAATTTGGTCATATGACACCCCCAAACAGGAAGTGACGCCCACTTTAAACTTCCGTTCATCCCATTGGTCAACTCTGCTCTGATCAGACGTAGCACTCGATGCTATTGTTTACTTCCTAGATCGCTAGCTTTGTGCGTTTTAGCCAGACTATTATAATAATTACGAATATACCCACATACAAAATAAGGAACACAAATTTAATGCAAATTCTAGACAGGGTTGTAGACCTACCCCAAACATATTGATGAATCTGTTTTGCACTGAGGGGACATGTATGGTATAAGAAAATGATTCTTGTGTTTCACATAGAGCAAAAGTTGCAGCATTCACCTCCATATTGCAAAAACATGGTCATAAATGGCTACTATAATGTAAAGGCAATAGAAAATGAAGATATGTTTTTAATAGATGTGATACTAATTTAGTGTCATAAATGTGTCATCATTTAATTTTATGGAAATGACAGAGAGACAGCAGTTGTATTCGAGGAACTACTTTGTAATCACAGCAATAAATATGGTCTTAGTAAAAATGAATTCCTCTTTTTTCTTGGTCACAGAAGAAGGTTGTAAAATCCAATTGTATCTATTTACTGACAACCCATGTATTTCTTTCTTCATCCAGCAGGGGGTGATCTTTCCTTGTATGGGGAGAGGTGAGGGATTGAAGTTGAGTTCTGCAAGGTTTTTCATAGAAATTACCTAATTCTTGGTAATGAATGGCTGCTGAATGGGTAATTTTTTTTAAAAAAAGACATTAACTAGAAGAACATTAATAACCAAGCAGGCGTTTAACTGACAGAAAAAGGATAAAATAAGAATACTTTTTTTTTTAACCCACTTCTGAAGGATGGACATCTTCCTGATTCTCCTCTGAGTTTTCAAGGGACGGACAAATTGCACTTCTTTGTTTGGCTGAATAAGACCTTGTAGGTTAAAACATTGCATTAATAAAAATTTTTGGGAGCTTGTACATTTCATTGTGCAGATTGCGCCTATTTTTTTCCTATCAATTTCATCCCTATCATTCTTACTAAAACGTGGTGTTTGGTGACCTTTTGCAGTTCCCAGCATAGCTCTGCCCATCTTAAGACTGAGAAGAGGTCTAATCAGCGAGAGTAATTGATAACAGCAGTGTGCAGGGTCTTCAAGACTAAGAATTTAGAACCTTCACTGATTTAAATATTAAAAACTGTCCTGATATATTGTAGCAATCATCATATTAACACATATTAAGGCTCTTCTAGTGGATTTTATTCTGAAAACAGGTATTTAATAATAACAGGACATGCAAACAGAGGAACTGAAAGGAAATCTGGATTGAAATGAATGTTTTTATGAAAATTACAAATATTTTCAATATTTTGTTTGTTTTGAAGGAATCACAAGCTAAGGTGACTGTGTTGGCTCTACGAAACATAATCCTAAATACTATGTGATAGTTATAGTCTTATATTAAGTGAGATCATATTCTAGCCATGGTGCTGTTGAGACTCACTTACCTCTCCATCATTATTTTGTCTCATCATTATTTTTGGCTTGTAGCCTGCATACAGATATAAAATTTATGAAATGTCAAGAACTCTTAAATTCATTGAGATTTTTTTTATATTGAGCTAAATACTATCATCGGCATTACTGTATTTATAAGGAGAACCATTGAATAGCTGTATGTCATTTGGTATTTGCCAATATCAATATGAAATAAAATCTTTAAGGAATTTTACATCAGTTCATTTTACTAATATTAATATTTTACTGCATTGACACGGTAGTGAACATGTATTGTTGCATTGTATTGTATTGTGTATATAAGTTTACAGTTTGAATTTTCAGCATAACCAGGCATGAAACAGACAAACTTTTCTGAAGTTTTTCTCCAAAAATTTAATTGCAGAATTATTTACACTGGATGACCTCAGCAATGATCAAACTATTCAAAGAGGCAAAATCTTTCAATAGCTCAGCTAGGAAAGAAAGGAGGAAAATGCATACGTTTTTCCAAAATGCCCAAATAATAGAAAAATAACCTGACTTACACTTAAATAACACACACTGAAAAAGCATATGTGATTGACTTAAATAAATACATATCAGTGGGACAGTGTCATAATTCTTAACAAAAAATAAATAAATAAGCCTACATTCAGAATCAGTATTTTGCATGCCATCATATCAGCTTATAAAATAATCATAACAAAGTAAAAATGACAACAAAACATGAGCAAATGCAGAAAATAGTTGTTTCAATGAAGCATATATTATATATTTATATATCTATATATATATTTCTTTACAAATAATGAATATTTGGCATTATATTCATCCTCACTATAGATATGATATACAAGAGATGAAAATAGTTTTAGCTAAACAACTACTTTTTTCATTTTATCTGGTAATTATAGAGTGGTTTCACATTCCAAGTTCTAGGAAGTGTTGTATCAGTCCATCTCAGTGATACGGACACTCTTTCCACAGCATGGTTACGAAAAAGTCCCCTTGAAATATTTCACATCGTGGGTTCTAGAGTTAAAAGCAGATAGACAGTCATACCAGAAGTGAGGCCACAGATGTCGACACGTGAGCTGAAATTTATGACTGGAAAAAGGTAGGCAAAGGGTTTGCTTACATGAAGTTGATGAAGGATTGTAATAATTTTACAGTATGCAGGATAAGTCAGAAAGATGGCACTTGTAGTTAACTGCTGCCCTCATGACATTTAATTTGACACTGGTGTAATTTTCTGCCCTTCGGGTTTGCACAGAGTTTTGGTGGGTGACTTAAATTACCATATTTTCAATGAATAATCATCACAGTGTCTTTCTGACAAGCGAGGAATCCATCATTGCTCACAGTATCATGTGCATAACAGCATAACAAAACATCTGAAGTAAGTTTCAACAAGGACAGATCACTCTGTATAGAGTGCCTCACAGCCGTTCATCTCAGAGTGTGTTCGTACCTATTTGGAGCAGAGAATTACAGTTACAGAGATCTTTTTTTTTTATAGTTAAGAAAATTACTCTGAGATAGAACCAAGATGATATTCTTTTGTTCCAAAAAGCTATGGTTCTCCACCAAAATGCATGATTTCTGTAAGCTCAGTTCAGTTCTATTTGCAGCTATAAATGTGCTAAAATCTGTTTCTGTGTTGCACAAATCCCTTTCAACATTTTATACTCTTTTATAACTTCCGAAACTGATTCCACTTAAAATGGTTCACTTGTGGTTTAACTTGAAAAACAGTCTCATTGCAATCATATGAACGCCTCTTGGAGGAACGAGAGATATACTTTAAACTGAACCAAGGCGGTGGTTACACTTGTTTTCACAGCCCTGATCAGTTTGCATAATCAAGAAACTCCTGTGTTATTTTCAGTGACAGCCTTCAGTGAAACTAGCCTGGTACAGACTGATAGAAATACGTGTGGTGCTGATGCTTCTACAGTATGGGCCACTATTCAGCAATACATTTATCAACACAAGCTTTGAAGGGCCTTGGAGGCTGTTTGCTTGATCTCACCAAGGACCCGAAATCTTACATAAGCTGCTTTACTTAGTCAAAGGCAGGCTGAAAAATACCCAGCACAGCGCCTAGCGATCCTCACAGAAGAGCCTTCCAGCTACACAACAGCATACAGCACCAGCAGTTTGGGGCTCAGTGCGGAGCTCTCCTCTCCTCTAAGCCAGCATATGTCAGGCCGAGTCTATCTCTTTCCTGTCTGCCTGCCACTGTGGCAACAGCAGGGGAACGTCTCTGCTCTGCCAACTGCCTGGCATCACACACCCAGATGCTTTCCAGAAACCCACTGTCATACTCTTAAAGGTCCCTGCCTCTGCAATGAAAAAATAAAAGAAGCAAAATTACAGACGAGTGTGCACAAAACCCCCCCAAAACATGTAATGTGACACTCAGTCGAGGGCTATTTAAAGCTCAGTCTGTAACTGCAGTATGGTATTGCATGTTTGCAATGCTGACTTTGGATACTTGGTGATCTGTTGAATACTTCTTAGCTCTCTGAAATGTATTGTCTCTGCTACAAGAATGTATGACTAAAAAATATAATAAATTACATGTCACGCTACTTAACCTTCCTGTTGTCCTCAGGTCAAATTTGACCCACTTTCAGATGTTTTATATTAGAAATAAGGTTTTCGTGTAATTGTTTGAAAATCACATGGAAGGATTCTGTGGAGGGGGAGGAGAGTGACCAGAAGGAATCTGAAGAAAAGGAAGAAGTGTCAGAAAAAGAGGAGAACACTGAAAATAATGAGGCTCATGATTCAATTGAAGAAGAGGACCTTACTGAACTTGAAGATCATTTCCACTCAAAAGATGGAAATTTGCTCTGGTCGTCCATCCCTCCCAGTGACAAGGGAAGTATGTTGGGAGCAGAGAGAGAGTGGAGCGTCCAACATCAAACGAGATATGCACTGTCCTGTGCTGATGACACAAAGTCCACTTTTCAGTTGTTTCTGTCAGAGCTAATTGAAAAGATGGTTCTGGACATAACAAACAAGAAGGGGTGACAGATATAGCAAAAAGTGGACCGAAATGGATCGAATGGATCTGCAGACATACCTGGGTCTGTTCATTCTTGTTGGTGTATAAAGAGGCAGTAGGGAAGCTACAGCTAGTTTATGGCATGCCCCGTTTAGCAGGGCAATCTTTCATGCAACTATGCCACTCAAGATGTTCCATATCATTTCAAGATTTATTAGATTTGATGATCAAGATTCAAGACCAGCACGCTGTGAATAAGATAATCTTGCTGCCTTTTGAGAAGCATGGGACAAGTGGGTGGCTGATGAACAATCTGGGCCCTGATGTGACTGTGGATGGGCACATGGTCTCCTTCGTGGGTCACTCTGCCTTCAGAAAGTAAATGCCGAGCAAACCTGGAAAGTATGGTATAAAAATACGGGCTGCATGCAATGCCAGGACCAGCTATGCCTGAAAAATGCAAATATACCCCAGCAAACCAGCTGATGGACAGCCAAAAGGAGATCAGGGCAAATGTGTGGTACTTGACATGACATAAGATCTCCAAGGACAACCCATCACATGTGACAGCTTTTTCACATCATATGCCCTTGGCCAGGAGTTGCTGAAGAAAAAGCTCACTATGGTGGGAACGGCCAGGGAAAACAAACCTGAGATTCCTCCTGCATTGCTGCTGACAAGAGCCAGGGCTCGGTATTCATCAAAGTTCACTGAGACACATGCTCTTGTGTCCTATTGTCACCCAAAAAAGAAGTATGCTTCTGATGAGCATTCTTCATCAGGATACTGCTGTAAGCTCCAGGGAAGACAAAAAGTCCCAAATTATCCTGGACTACAACCGGAACAAGAGGGGGGGGGGTCAACAACTTCAACAAGGTTATGCATATTTGACTCAAAACCATGGCATAATTTCATGTAAATGGAGCCTGTTTACTATAAATTCTATAAAGAAGTGCAAAATAATTTGTGGTAATGAGTTACAATAGTTAAAATGGATAAAAATGTGTAACACAGAACAGAGTGATACTTTATGCTTTATAAACAGTCAAACCAGACTGGATCAGTTTTGACCCAGGAGGACAACAGGATGTCATTATGTGCTGCCATTTAAAAAAAAAAGAAAAAGAAAAAAAGAAATAGTTTCAAAACAGTATCTTCAATAAATTTTGAAATATACCAACCTGTCAGAATCCATGAACACATATTCCTCTGATCTAAACTAAAGTCAAAATAATTCAGAATTTGTGCTTTTTTATTAGAACTGGATGATAATTATATTTTAAAACATCAAGCACTCACTCGCTTGATGTTTTATTCTTAAGTCAAACCAGACCGGCTCTTTTTTGACCCAGGAGAACAGCAGGTGTCATTATTTACTACCATGAAAAAAACTGAAATGGTTTCAAAACACTATCCTGACCAAATTCTGTCATATATAAGTCTGTCCTTCTCCATGAATCCATGAATAGATTTATATAAATGAGGTCTATTGATTAGCAATGCCAAAAAGAATTGTCCAATTGGTGGTGATGAGGTTGAATGAAGTCAACTAACATGGTGCTACACAGCATTGGGGAATAACTACATATTTCATACTTTATAACCAGCTAAATCAGAATGGGTCAGTATCATCCCAAGAGGACGAAAGTTGTTTGGTTGACGGGAAGACAATACGAGGGTTAAATATGCTTCAACAGAGTGCTGATGACAAAGGGAAAATGTGTGTCTGTGTGCTTGCTTGCATTTGTATGAGATAGAGGTGAAGGTCAGGCCAAAGGCGGGCAGGAACAGTGACATGAAGCCACACCGACCCCAGAGCCACCTGCTCTTTTCTGAATATGTCAGCATTCCATTACAAAAACAAGATACATGCACACACACACACACACACACACACACACACAACAAAACACAATCAAATCCAGCAAAATTAAGCCTAATTTCTTGTTACTGCTATATGATAAATCTCCCTGGTCCTACCCATAATGCAGGCACAATCCTTCAATCAAAGATTTCTAATACATAAAAATATTTTTAAAGTGATGATCAGCTGACAGCATACTGCGTTGCATTGTTTGTCTAGTACTGTATTTATTAAATAAAAAACAGCACCATTTAGTTGGCTGATTATCCAAAGTTTTTACCATCAGTGATTTGAATAAGTCTGGCAATACAATGGTTACTGATGTTCAAGTTACTGGCACCAAAGTTTGATAATAAAGAGCAGCAGAATTTTAGCTTAATTGCTCAAGATGAGTTTACCTTTATGAGTGACTTACTTATAACCACCTGGAAGTAAGTTCTATGACCACTGGAGACACTTAGCCATATTTATAAATTTTACATGTCATATAATGAAGTACTATGTGTTTGTGTCGCACCAGCTATTCTTTGTATACGCTACTAGCTAGCTTCAAATAAGAGATTTATGTAATAAATTGGGTTCAATTGCACCATAAAAAATGTCTTAGGCTGGTAAGTATTTAGTAATTTAAATGAGAAAATGTGTTTCAGAGTTGGCATATGGTTTAGAAAAGAGTTGAAAATATTAATTATGGTAATTTGACTGACTCAGACTCAGACTTAGCATACTATTGTGTAATTTCAGGTGTGTTGTGTAAAATTAAAATCGTTACAGTTTACATCATTGTAAGACATTTTGATCAAGGGTCAGGTGAGATATGGTAACAATATTTCATTTGAAATTGAACTTTTACTTCTCAATCTAAATGGGACCATATTAACAAGCTAACGGTTCTGCTGCTTGATTCAGTTAGCTTGTTAACATTTACACCTGACAGTTACATGTGTTTGTGTGGACAGGTCACTTTTATTTTTTTGATGTGGAAATCTCCACTCAGCCTTCTAATAACTTATATGATATATAAGTTATATATATAAGATATGAAGAGCTGGTGCAATTGGTACATCTCAATATTGTGATGGGAATCAAAGGTAAAGGATAATATCGAGCTTACTGTCATGTTGTGACAAAATATCAAGTTTTCCACATAGCTACAGACGGTTATATTATATTCTGCATGTATTTCCTTTCAACAGGAGACTTGTAAAGTTTTAGTTATTTGGGGACTTGCTGCTTGCATCCCCCTGGAATGCCTTTGCCCCAATTTTGTTTAATTATTTCCCAGCCTTTCCTAGAGGGAGTGCATGCAGCTGGAGTGATACTGCTTCAGGAAACTTTTAGCAACACGGATCCTTTCGAGAAATATGAAGATTAGAAACCATTCCTTGGATTAAAGAAACTAGTATGCAGATATTTTGTTTTTGTTGTGGCAGTTTTTCTATCACTCCTCATTAACTATAGCTGAGGGCGCCACTTGAAAGGGCCTGAGAGAAGTACATTAGATGAAAACACAGCAGTATGATTTTGTATGGGGGATCAAGCTGCTGTATGTACTGTATGCAACAAAAAGCAATAGAGAGGGCAGGGAAGCAGTGAACATGAGAGGAAAAAAAATACACACAATGAATATTTTTCCTGCTCACAATTCAAAAATACAACAGTACTATTGTGAACTTGGGTATGTACATTTCCCTTGGAAATAGAGAATTGTTATAAGTGCATAAGTGCATTTGTCTACACATTTTGATCTAAGGAGTTACACAAACCTTCATAGTTTTTTTTCTACTGCACTGACATAATGAAATGTTGGCACAACACTTGCATGTTTTCAGCATCAAGTAAATGTCAATATCTGAAAGTTGGCAACAGGAACATGAGATATATAGGAAACTTGTTTGAAAATGTGCATGTTAATGAGCTGACAGGTGTCATTCTTCCACCAATCCAGACCGAGAAAAAAGTTTGACTACAACCAGATTGGATAGAAAGCTGCATTTTTCAACACTGACCAGTCCAGAGCTTATAAGGGTTGCCTGAATAACCTTGAATGGGTGATCAGTGCCACATGCACATAGTTGAGGTATTTCAAGCATTGGCACTTTTCAAAGTTTTAAACTTACAACAATTTTGTGATATTTAACTTGTAATTAACATTTACCCCACCCCCACCCCAAAAAAAGAGCAGAGAAACAAAAATTATATTCATAATGTTACATCAAATTACTGAAAAATACTGAAGATTACCTAACTTTGACCATTTTTGAAGAACTTGAAATAAACAGAATTTCTCTCATTTACTCTTTTTAGCTCAAAGGCCTGGTTGCTGGTAGGTTTTCAAAGCTGCACTTTTTAAATGGCACTTTGCAAATGCAGAAAAAACTACAGACATACCCATCCAGGACATTGGATGAGAGAGCTTGTAGGCTGAGTATCATGATCACCAGCACACCAGGGAAGAACCCAACCGACCCACGTCAGACATTTCTGCTAACACTTATTCTGGCAATGGGAGAAGAGACTTGGCACATCCTACAGATCAGTGGTGTTGGTGATGGGCACTGAGGATGGCTATTGAGATCAGACAACAGATGGATAAAGGAGGAGTAGAGAGAGTAGCGGTCTAGAAAAAAGGCTAGTTTTAAAATCGTTTGAACATGGGTGCAGGGAGATGTGTCGGCCCCGGACCCTACGCTCTCAAAGTCTAGTCTGAGCTTCGGGAATATAGATCTCAATGCTGTCTGCTCGCTCCGAGGCTGAGTTCTGCCGGAATGAGGCTGCCCGCTTGGCCGCCATGAGCCGCCGCCGGGCCTCCTGCCGGTGCCTGTCTGGGAGGTCCAGGGATTTCTCTCTCGTTATCACGCTCCTCTGTCGAGCAGTCTTCTTTGGTACGGGAGCTGGTGGCTTCAAGATGAAGACATAATCGTTAAAGGTACAAATTCGGTGTTGGTTTTGGTTTTATGACAATAATTTTACAAAATATATGCAAAAAAACCATGCATTAATATCTGAAGGCTGTCTTGATCCAGTACCTTCTTCTCAGGGCTGTCTATGGGCCTCCAGCTGTTGTTCTTGATCTGCTGCAGCTGGTCAAACTTCATTGTGACATCGTCAATGGAAAGCTGCAATAGGTCCCAGAACCCAGCCAGGTCCTGAGAAGTGGGCCGTGGCATGGCACTAGGGTCCTTCGATTGATGCAGATGAGAGAGTTAAAACAAAGATAACATTAACCTTTGCGGTGACAGGTTGTTCGTCAAATGCCTGTAGTCCAGGTAATAAGCACTCTTAAACATGAACATACATATGCCTACAAAAGTGTCATGCCCAGACTACTTATTGTACTCCATCTTAGATCCACTAGATGTCCTTATCATACTCAAAACAGGCATGAATAGCAGTTTGGGGAATTTTGGCTAACAACTTGTGATAGAGACCAATCCTGTCTTATATCCATTAATGAGCTCAGTAACAATAAACCTGCCTTGGTCAGTTCAGTCCTTTTCATCACTTAATTCCTGACATGAAAGAAACATCTGACTGAGGCGAGCCTCATTGTCTCTGCCACTGGCCTGTAGTTTAATTAGTCATGAGATTCTGCGCTGGTGCTTGATGTTAATAATAGATTTTTGAGCTAATTTCACATGTATAAGCCCAAATCTTTCTGTTAGATTTTTAGGTCTGTAAGTTCAGTCCTTTTCACAAACCCATGGATTACAAGCCAAAAATTTTCTGCTTGCAGACTTGTAGAAGTGTATAGAAGTGAAGACAGATGCTTGACAAGAAAACCCATGAGCTGGTTCATTACTGCAATACATACACACTAAATCAGTAAATGTTGAGAGTGATGAGTCCATAAAAATTGGAGCACAGACATGCGATCGAAAATCCGACTCTGGTGCAGCATTATAGTGGCCTTGTTTGGTTCAGCGCAGTTCTTTCTGCTTTACAGTATGACATTATGAGTGGCCACGTTATGGTGTTTTACCAAGAAATAAATCTCAGAAATGCTACATTTCTGTCTTCATTGTTCATATAAAAGCAAAATGTTATGGCATCATAGAAAACAAGCTCAAACTATGAATGAAAAGCAAACCTTTTATTCAGATCTTTACTTATAAATCATTAGATTATTTTAGCCAAATTGTGAATCAGTATATTAAACTGTGTACAAAGTTTAGAGTTTACACAAGACCTTTTTATTTCATGGCTATTTTTTCTTTTGAAATCTCATATGGCATGACTGAAATCCTCTAAATTTACATCATATTCCAATAGTGAGTGTAAGTGTTTGATATTGTGCTTTGATATTTGTATAGTATTATGGGATTAGTATAATTCTCCTTCGAACAGAGAAAGAATTTATCTAAATTACTCCACATTTCAAATATCATGGTATCCATCAAATAAAGTAAGCTGGGAACAGAACTCACTTCTGTTATCTGTAATTACCGAGGGAGTGCCTCAGCATTTCGTCAGCTTTATTGTGACCCGTGAACTCATGATGTTCTGCAAACTGTCTCAGAAGTCTTAAGGCTTCAAATATCCAGAGCTGGCAGATTTAGGAGGAGTCAGTAAGTTTTAAGCCTTGGCTGTGTCAGTGTGTGCTTTTAATCCTGGAGCTCCTCCCAGAGAAGTGGTCCATACACACTGTTTTTTTTTTTTTTTTTTTTTTTTTTTTTTTCAGTCAAGCTTTATGAAAGTTGATCCGTAAGGCAGAGAGAAGCAAGCTCATTAGACACCTAATCAAGCTTCTAATGTGTGGACATTTATTTAACAAATGAGGAAAAGTGTGAAGTGAATATTGTTCCATATGCAAATAAATAGATGTGCAGAGTACAGTGTCCTTCAGTGGGACAAGGCGTTTCACTTCGGTCACTATATCTAATATTCATGAAACCCTCCCCCCATAAGCATTTTTTGCTGTACAATGAAAAAAAAAGCAACACTATCTCTCATAACTCTGCACCAATTTCATTTGAAATATTGGGTAGTTGGCTCAGATCAATAAAATGAGTTGTGAGCCATACAAGAAAAATATGAGGCAGAAATCCCTGACACTGTGTGTGTTCCTGCACTGTGTGAGCAGTAGAGCGACTGGTGTCTGGCTATTTAAGTCTGTTTAAACCCAGGTTTGGCTCAGCCTTCTGTTCTTCTGCTCACTAGTTGCATCACTGAAAACACACCCATTCACACTCATGTTCATTTCAAAATGTTCAGGTCGCATATAAATGTGCTGGATAGTTATTATTGATTTGCAGTGGTGTAACTTTCCACAATCAATGGTATTCAGGGAGCTTTAATTCAGTTTGTTAGTGCCGGCTAAAGCGTTAAGTGTGGAATGGAGGTTGGAAAACAAAGGTTGTGTAAACAAATAAAGAGGCGTAGAACTGTTTTCACACAGCAGCACTTTTGCTTTGTTCCCTGTGCCATTGCATTATACTCATATTCACTTCAAGTTCAGATGTTTTATACATTTAGAAAAAACATGGATTTGTGACACATGACTGAACGCTAAGTTTCCCTGTGCTGCTGTGAAGATGCTAAAATGTTGATCTACCAAGACAGAGAAATGATTTATACATTTCAATATGAAAACTGTAAACTTCTTGTTATTGACATACATAAAACATAAATTGATAACATTTCCTCCTATTAAAGAACAAGATTTTAAAGAACAGCAAGATTTTCTGTAATCATGCAGTACAGATGACATAGAAGGCCTAATTCTCACCTCATCACAACTTAGCTAAGCTAGTGCTTAGCCTGATAACACCAGTTTATCTAAGCTGTGGTGTCTGAGCACTCACACACTGGCACACTTGCACCCTGTCTTTGGTTTCTTACCAGGTTTTGCTGACACAGCCAGTAGAATTGCTGGAATTTCTGAGACATGAGCAGCTGAGCGCTTCCCACTGCACTTCTGATTTTGCCTAGGACTGAAACACACCCGCAGCATATCAAATGAAACATACACAGCACGGTGCCGTAAATTCAGTGCAAAATCCATATTTCAGTCAGCCTGCGCAAAAGCCACTTCAATCAGGCATATGTGAAGCTTTAAGCATAACACCTACTTTCCTCTGACAGGTCATTCTCTTCAGCTTCTGCCTCCATCTCCTTACACCAGCCCTCAATCCTCTTGGTATCTGTGTGGAGCAGTTGCATGAACCAGCTCCCATCCCTCCTCAGTGAGGGGGACGCCCTGCCCGACTCGCCCGATGAGGCCGCGCTCTCCCGTGGGGAGGGGGGTTCCAGCTGCCAGGTGGTCTCGCTGGTGGTCTCTCTAGGGCTGGCGGGTTCAGCAGGGGTGCGGTAATCCTCACGGTAGCTGAAGAGCCCTTGGGTACGCACGGTTCGCACTGCCCCATACTGGGTGGGTGTGCTGGGCTCTGAGTGACGCTGGAAGCTCCCACCAAACTGCAGGCCCTTGTCCTCCATGATGGGGAAGCCCTCCAACTCCATGTCAGCCTGCACAGCTGCAGTCACACTGTTTGAACGTTTGAACCTGCCTTGTCTGGGATAGAAAGACAGGGCAGGGACACAAACATTTATACCCATAGGCCACGATAGCAAATAAAGGCAGAGACAGTGGAATTATTGTTCATAATAGTGACAGCACTGGACATCAAAGACTGAGGTTTTCAAATGAGCCGAAAATCAAAGAACTATTATCTCACCCTTTCTTGTTGTCTTCCACCTGGATCCCAACAGAGTGGTACTCCCGTGAACCTTTGCTTTCAGATTCAGAGTCCGTGGCTGCTTCCACCTAATGCGAATAAATGATACAAACCAAAAGTACTCCTCATTATGTGAGCTAACATTCCCCAGTGCTTCTGGGTTTATTGGTTTGGGACTGGACAGAGCACCTTAGCTGTACACGGCCTGTCAGAAAGTAAACATTGTATGATTTATGGAGCCTGCAAAGGCAACAAGACTGAAGAGGTTTCCTGCAGAGGATTTTAGGTTTCTACAGAAATTAATTAATCAAAAAAATGAGGAAATTTGTGCTGCATGTTATATTGCACTATACGTAATATCTTGAAAGTCCTAAATTGTTGTGGTTGGTTAATAATAATATTTCATATGCTTTTTAAACTGCCACAATGCTGGCTAAAGTCTCATCTGAGCACCACATGTGTTCTGTATAATTCAGGCCATATGATTTATCTCATCAAAGATGCAGGAAACCAAAAATAAAGGCATGGAGTATTTTGTTGTGCTAATATACATAATTATGAGACTGTTTCACACCAGTAGACAGGACCACCTCCATTAGGTGAAAACTGCATTAATCAATACTTTTCTATGAACAGTGGATCACATGACGAAACGTACTGGGAACACACACACATGTAATAACAAACACACAGAAAATTATCACCTGACTCCGCAGTTGCCCACAGCTTTACTTTGCTGTTAAAAGTCTTTCAGCTCATTGTTTCGGTTTCACAATGCGTAACTTTACTGTTTCGGCTTACTCACATCACTCTTATCAGCATCCATTCCCAACACAGGCATTGTTTGTAGTGATAAAGCTCTGACACAACCACTGTGCTGATCTTTACTCGTAATCTCCTGGTGCCGCTTCATTCTGTCCTTAGCTAGCTTCTCACCACAAATGACACATCCTGTCCTTTGATAATATCAAAGTTAATATAACTCTTGAGATATTGCCTTGGTTTCTTTTTTCATACTGATGAGTCAGAAGCAGTTTTGTGTTTCTCATCTGTGTTGTTTCATTGATACAACACTGTTGCTCTGACTGCTGGAAATATGAGGATGAGCTAACTAACAATCTAAAGAAACTGACTGACTGGTTCGAAACATGACTTTTTGCTATGAAGTTAGTCTAATGAACTTTGGAAGTAATGTTGCAATGTTGTGTTTGCAGTTTATTGCGTTGCCCCCCAAATGGCCAAAAAAAAATTCAGCTTAATTATTCACTTGCCATTTCATAAGTATTGCATGCCTCTGGCAAAATACCCAAGAAAAGTGTGCAATACACACAGTGAGGTACTACGGACTGGTCTCTGCCATGTATACAGCTGTGTGACCATAGTTACACAGTGACAGATAGGGCAACATTAGTGGATATTATGGGAAGGGAGGGAAGAATGACTGATGATGATCCTGTCTGCCCCTGTATGGCTACAATCCTGATCCAGTCACCCAGACTCCTTATCACTGCCTGCGCCACTCCCTGGAGCCCTGTGTTTTACTGGCTTTATGGATCCCTGTCAGTGCTCACCATTTTTGCTGTGCTTTTCTGTCTTACTCCTTGTTTCTCCCATTGCTCATTTCTTCCTTGTTTAATTTCTTTTCCTTTCACTTCTCTCTTTGTCTACCTCTTGCAATTTCCTCCTGGCTTACTGTCACAGTCTTTTTCTTTCTTTTGCCGTCCTAAGCCTTGCTTTGTCTTTTGTCATTTCAGTATTTCTTCTTTAGTGCCCACTTAGCCTTTTTGTCACAGGGACCATACCAGAAACAGTCTGCAAATCAAAAGTTTGATGGCAAAGAAAGGCCAGATTGTGTAACACTTTGGTTTAACTATTGACATTCTCACCCGGCTCGCATGTGTTTGGTTCTAATTGCAAATGTTAACATGCTAACACGCTAAACTAAGTTGGTAAGCACATGCCACACTTCAGCATGTTGGCACTGTCATTGTGAGAATGTCAATCTGCTGTTGTTAGCACTGCTGGGCCTAAATACAGCTTTAAAGAGCTGCTAGTGAGGCTATAAGACAAATCTGTTTATGTTCTTGTAATATCAGGAATATTGTGCCTGCCTTTTCCGCCAAAAATGACTGCAAGAGCCATCCTGAAATATCCAGATGAGGCCTTTAAAGCATCTGACATTCAGAATTCTTCAGCTCAAGGGAGAATAATGACTATGAGAGTGAGTCAAAGGCACTGGTTCAAAATAAAGCGTGCCTCTGTTGTGAGGAAATGTCAGACCTTCCTTTGGTGTAGAGTGGTCAGTATTAAAGCTGTGGAATGACATTTTTGGACAGCCATTTTGTTTTCTGTCAGGCTGTTCAGGAGAAGCTGTTAGCAGGGAGGAAATGAGTGTGGAGCAGCTTGCCGAGGTGACCTCCATTACTTTGCGTTAGAAGCAGAGCAAAGTCAACCTCATGAAAAGAGAATGAGTTTCACATCTGTGATGGATGAGGATGAAAGGAAGTCAAAACCTTCAGGAGGCTGTGAGATTAATGTCCAACAAGCTTATCTACTCTGAAGATGTTTTGTTATACCTACATAGAGATACGTCATGTGCACACACATAGTGCTGGTAATGATAATCATAGTCACAAAAGCACAGGTGTGGAAACTGTGAGCATCAGCGAAAAGTTGAACCTCCGAGCCTTTTACCCAAAACACACAAACACCACCTGGCGACTTTTCCCATCCACTGACTGTGTTTAAGGTTAAAAGCTTTGACTTCCTCTTCATGTAACCTCATTATGGCTCCAATTAAAACTATTTTTTAAAATAACCCAATCAGTACTTTAGAACACAAACATGTCTCAGCCTTATGGTTGCAAAAGGTTATTTAAGGTGACCATGAAGTGGTCCCGAAGAGCTACAGGAAGACAACACTACATCCATAAGATCAAAGATTAAAGATATGTTGACCTCCACTAAGACAGGGGTGTTGAAAAGGAAATGGCAAATCAATACAGAGACAAGCTTATTCAGGGTAATTATGCTTCCAGTAGTAGGTGAAGCAGGCTGATTGGCCGTATGATATAATATCCATGTAACTGATGCTGCCTGCAATACTGATAAATCAATATGTGCAAAGCCCCAAGACATTATTGTCATCATCTCATGACAATGGTGTTACAGCAGGCACTCAACCCTAGCAATTAACAACTGGCAGGCTGCAATATGGCCTTGTAGTTATATAAAGGAGCAGATAAATTCACCAGGTGACTTGTTTGCACTCAGTATGAGTGCTGTATTAGCCAGTATTTTAGGCCTACTGAAGTCATGAGTTGAGGTCTTCTCCACACACCCAATCCACACATCACAAAGAAAGTCTCCGACATTTTCTAATTTTAATTCTAGAAATGTTATTGTATTTTGTTAATTTTTAACAAAGCAGTTGTCTCAAGGAAACTCTCTCAACAAACTCGATTACACTAGTACGATTAGTACTAGAATAAATATTGATTTTAAGAAAAACTTCCTGGCAAATTTGGCCCAGTTAATTAAAGCTTTGCTATTTTATTACCCACCATGAAAGTTGAAATGTGCCTTTTCTGTAATGCAGGGAATACACTTCTAGTGTGAATTTGATAAATTATACTTTTTGATTTATTTTTGTTGATTATAAATTAGACTAACTTAAATATATTATATAAATTATTTATAAACAAACAAACAAGCAAAAAAACAATACCTAAGTTTTAAATATAAATCATCCTCCACCAGGCTGATAAAACCACACATTCACTCTCACGGTCATGACCTCAGTGTCCTCAGTGTGAACATGTAATGCACAAATATGATATTGATGTTGTGCTCTGCCAGTCAAACAGACTTTCCGGTTGGTAGAGGGTTGACGTTGAGGGGTTGGACTGCATCTAAATGGAGTCCCTGGGACAGTCTTGTTGCCAGGCAAAGTTGCCCCAAAATTTCTATGCCTCTGTTTCTGTGAATAAACCTATACTTTACTCATCAATCCATTCATTTTCTAGACTGCTATAGGTGAGAGGTGGGATACACCCTGGACTGATCGCGAGCCAATCACAGGGCTGACACACAAAGACAGGCAGCCGCACACACACACACAATTGAAAGAGGGCTGAGTTCTTTTTCTGGTCCTCTTCAGTTCTGATGAAACCTTAGTCCTCTTTCTATTCAGGCAAAGAAGTAAGACAAAGTAAACCTGGAGCAGTGCTGGTTCACAATGTACAGGTTGAGCACATTGCTCCGTTGACTTGAAACAAACCGAAATGAGACCATCTCCCGAGGTGGTCTCATTTCGGTTTGTTTCAGAGGGGACTAAGTTAATTTGCGCAAAAGATGCTGATTAATCACTGTGAGTTTGTTTGGACGGCTGAAAGGAACCAAGTGTGAAAATATCCTTAGAGTTGGATGAGGTCATTTCTGTTTTTCTGTACCAAAACTGTGCCAAATGAGTAAAGCAATGATTTTATTTCTTATTACACACATGGGTAAAAACCCTGTTAGAATTCTAGTTATATGTATACCCTATCAAAAGTTCAAGTTTCTTCAGAAGACATTTAATGTTGACTGTGTTTCTCTTAATTCTTCACTTAGTTAAACTTGAAATGTAAAAGCACATTTCTTATTTACATGATGTTTTTATGAATCACTTACGGCACAAAGCTGACAGTAGCCAGCTTGCTCTGAGACAGTGAATGCAGAATAGATTAAAGTAGATCACTTTAATGGGGTGCTTGAACTAATATGTTAGAAGCTATTTTTAATTGCACCCCTTTACGCATTACAGTGTAATACAATGTTGGGGCAAAACTTGCTGCTAGATAAGTTTGAATATGATACAACACAGCTGGTATAGCAGGATCAGTTGACTTTGATGGGATCATTTATCCCGTTGGCTGACTCCTCGATGGCAACATCTGACAGTCAGTGGCGTCAGTGTAATTTAAATCCAGCCAAAGGACTTTCTTAATATTACATGGACAACTACAGCAAAAAACAGCCATCACTCTTTCATATGTGCTTGGCTTATTTTTGGAAAAAAACTTGAACACCACCCAATGACTTTCAAACTCCTCTACAAAGAGATTAATTAATGTCTGGGTTTTTTTGTCAAATATTTGAAAGGTTTTCAAGTTCAACTTTGTCCGGGACTAAGCAAATTGGACTGTCAGCAGAGTGAGTGTGCGAATCTATAGATTTATGTGTGGGAAAGAGAGCAAAAAGCAAATGATTAATGAAAGAAAGTAAATGTGGATGAAGGGAAACAGTGATAAAGAGAGGTGGAAAGTTGAATTATACAAACCAAAAATACAGGTGTGCAAAATTACTACTCCCTATGCACAGAGCAAGAGAAAATACTGACAATGACTCCCAAATTCACACACTGACTTTGATATTCTGTTCTGATAAAATACTATTGCTGGCTCTGAGGTGACAGTGTAAGCTGTTATGCAGTCGTCACTCTTTGTTCTGCAGAAGACCTGCAACCTTACAGCTGGAGATCAACAACTCCAGAACCTCAGCTAGTGTCAAAGAATGAGGCAGACAAATCCAAGGTATGGTCACGCAGAGTCTGAGGTGTCTGAGACAAAGAGAAAAAGGAGGAGGAGGAGGCAAAGAAGACAGAGGTGGAGGAGGTGAGAATAAAGATTGTGAGATTGGAGAGACAGAGAAATAGATACAGTAAGGGGAGAGGGAGTGAATGAACCATGGAGTGAACTACCATTCACTCAAACCTGCTCCAGCATGAGTTGAATCTTAATTGATGGATTGCAGTAAGATGACTCACTCTTGCTATTTTTAGCTGCTTTAAACACAGCACTGTTCCTGTGTTGAATGAAAATGTGTGAGTTGTAAGAATTTTAACACTCCTATGATCCTCTGTGAAACAAAACAAACCTGTATCCCTATAGAGGATCGAGGCGTCTTCAAGTACTCCTCAGCCTTGGACACCAGGATGGCCTTGTCGCAGGTGAGCACTGAGCTGTGGCTGTCTGTGGACGGGTGTCTTTTTCCAGCCATGACTCCGGCTGCCTCCATGGCTATGGTCACAGCCTTGGCGCTATCCAGGCTGTCGGTGGAGTTATAGAGGGCCCTGCCTGGGTTCAGCCCCAGGCTGAGACCATCAGAGGCCCACACCCCACCATGTGGGTGCCTCCCCTCATGGTAGGCATCCTGGGTGGACTCAGTACTGCTCTGGGCCGTGATGGAGATGAGGGGTTTGGAGGTGGTGCGGGGCGGGACTGGAGGAGGGGTCTTCTTGTAGTTGGGTGTGTAGGTGATGGCTGGAAAAGGTGGAAAGACATAATTGTTTATATAAAACTAGTTACATGCTGCATTACCACTGTGCACATTATCAGTGCTGTTGCATAATCAGAATGAGTTTTTATTATTAAATCTTATTTCACAGTCAGTAAAGCGTTACAGAATGTCATTTTGTTAAGTTTTCAGGATTTACCTTGAAAGATTAAGTTTGTAAAAATATTCAACCATTGAAGACCTATTCATCTCCTGAAGACCATCCAGTAAAAGAGGAAGGCTGAATCTACTTAAATGTTTGTCCCAAGTCATAGATCTTCTCTCTGGTGTCTGACATAAACTTCTTGTGATATACAAGTTAAAACAACATTGCCAACATCACCCATTCTCAACCTCCTCCCACCACACGCATGCTTGAAAGGACGAGGCTGGTGATCCTAGATCTTCATTACTACCAAGAACAATTAATTAAGGCCAAAACCAATCAACTTTTTCCAATTTAATTTTAATTAATTAAAGAATAAATAATTTCCTTAAACAGCTGGGCATTCTAGTTCTTATTATGCTTTACTTAAACAGGAGTAAATTGAGAATTTGTGACGGGACTATTTCCAGTGGAGGATTTATACACATTGAGAGCTATAGTTAGTGTTTCTGTAGCAGTGTATGTGGGATCGACCCAAAATAAACTATAGTGCTCATGTTCACGGTAATGAATAAACATGTCTCAAAGCACACCAGTATGGTTGACTGAGGTGTTTTTAATAGTTTTTGGACACATTGGAGTTCTGTGGCACAGAGGTTTAAGCTACATCAAGCTATAGCTATCAAAATGTACAATGTCAGCACACTTTCCTTTATGACATCTGATTTTTGCTGATTCCTGCTTAGACATTTCCTCACAGTACAATGTAATAAACCTACCCAGGACAGTGTAAATATGTATTTAACTGCAACATAGCACATAGTATGTGCAAGAATGTAGACATTCCACTCAACACAACATCTCGAGATCAAAACATGGCAGCACCATCATGCAGACATCACGTATTTCTACCCATTTGTTCCGTGACAAACTGCTTAGGGGATGTATTTCCTCATGAATTAGCGATTAATATGATTGCATAATTAACTTACTTTTATTACTTCATGATATAATTAGCTGAAGTGGTGAGTTAATACATCATAACAATTATGATGGGCCATTTGCCAGGAACACCATTTGTTTCACAACTTGATAAAATATATGTATAACTTATGGCCAACTTTGTGAGGTGGCTTTTATATTTGTGCTTTTCTGTTGCTGCCCGTCATCTAATCAATATGAGATCCTGACTGCATGAGTACTTTCCGTTTAAGAGGTGTGTTTGCCTCTTTAACCGTGCAGGAAGCTCTTTCCTCCTCTTCTGTTCACTCTCAGCACTAGGATATATAAGAGAATGCTTGGAAGTACAGGCTTCATTTAAAAATTATGAGTACATATGTTTAAAATAACAAACAAGTCGATAGAGTACCAGAGAACGTAAAAGCCTCTGTGACATGAGATACCTCTTAGACATGGGTGATAGTGAAAAACCAGCGAGGCAATTAACAGCACTCATGCGTAGAGGATCCTAGCGAGGAGGTTCAGCTCACAACTCTCATCTTCTTATTCTGCCCATTTCATGACAGAAAGAGGAGGGTTTACTTTCTTTCAAGTGCAAATAAGAAGATGGACTAAATCCACAGAGAGATGGACTGAGGAACAGGTCATGATCGCCTTCTAGGCTTTGACGTGTCTTTATTTTCAAGCAGGGCTTTGAGGGAAAAGCTCGCTCACTGTAGTTACAGGGTGAAACATCTGAAGTACAAGCTGTGTTTAGTGTGTTTTGATCAAAGCTGAGAGTGTGCCAGGTACCTCTGAGCCAAGAACAGACAAAAGAAAGAAAGAAAGAAAAGAAAAGAAAAGGCAAAGAGGAAGAACACAGGTTAAGTTATGGGTTATCATTTTCCTTGACAAAGAGGCGAACCAGTCTGAACTCTATGTTTCTGTTTCGGTCTTACAAATGCTTACATCACACAAGGCAATTAAGGAGGTCTTTATGCAACCAAAATCTGATCTATTTTGAGTTCTAATGAGCTGGACACCCCACGCAAAGTTGTGGCGTAGAATTAATAGCATTTCATCCACTGGAGCCTGAGCCACAAAATTACAGAACAAACACGTTGTTGTCTGCATAAAACCCAGGGCTTCACCTCAAACCTGTTCCAACACATTTTGGCCTCTATCTCACCCATATTTTGGCTGTGTTTATAAATAGCTAGAGACGTCTGGTCTATGAAGAGCGTTCTGCTCAGGGCGCTTAATGACTCATGCTGCTGTCCATTCACAAAATTAACTTCTCATGGATGAAGAGATGCATTAGTGAGGAATGAGGAAAATGGGGAGAGAGAAAAGAGGTAAAAGAGGGAACATGAGGAGAGTGGATCTGCACAGAAGGGATGAGCGGGTGAGAGAGAGGACTGTGTGTGTGTGTGTGTGTGTGTGTGATAAAGAGCGAGGATAAATCAGGGGCCAAGAAGAGATCAAGGGAGGAAAGAGATGACCCATTCAGGGGGCATGATTCAGCAGCAGAACCAAAATAGAGCCATTATTAGCCAGCCAGTCGTGCAAAGGGGAGTCATAACTCCTGCTCCCATCTTAGCAGTGGCAGTATTACTCAGCATTTAGATTTCATCTGAAGTGAACACAGCGAGCCAGAGCACACACACACACAAACAATGTAACATCAAAAAAATCTTTCACCATAATTCCATAGAAATATGAAAATAATACAGAATGTACAAGAAAGCACAACCATAAGAAGTTTGTGGGCCAGAACTGAAGCTCATGGCTTGTAATGAACTGTCATATTTAACTGATCATCATGGCTCACACCATGCCAGAGTGTTAGCAAAGCCGTCAAATGGTCGGCCAAGGCTATGCTAACAACTAGGCCAAGCTGGCAATCCAGACCCCCAAAAGCTCCAGCTTGACTGTGTGTTCACTGGGGTAGTACATATAATAATTTAATAAACTGTACACTACTCTCAGTGGCTCTTAAGCCAGTTTACATGGCATTGCAGGGGAAGCCCTCATGACTGACAGAAACAAATACAACAACTGATCAATCAGGATTTGTAGGGGTTCCTCCATTCATTAATTTGTTTATTCATCACGGACAATAGCTGAACAAGCATGGCATCACAAGGTAAACAGGAAAATGACATGAAAAGTAAATGATGCTCAGATTTTGAATTAGTAACACAAGAAAACCACAAAGGCATTAATTGAAGGTAAAATGCAACAAAACTGCACTCACTTCATTCAGCCAAATGGAATAGATAGATGTGAACATAAAATTTGTACAGCTTTGATATTTGGCATTTAGTTTCTGACCTGATCACTCCCCACTACAAAACACCAAGCTCAATACAGCAGGGAGTGGGGAGAGGTGATAACATCACCCCTTTGGGGAAGGTAGACTCACACATTTTCCCTCTAAAGGGAGCCTGACAGAAAAAAATTTGAGAACCAGTGGTTAATACTGTGCTCAAATGGTGCAGATTCTGAGAACAACATGAACACAATGTACCCTTGCATGCAGGTGAGGTTTGAAGAAGCAGGAGGTACATGGCGTGCATTTTAAAAGAGGTCAACAATAGAGGTATCTTTAGAGGCAGCAAGTAAATGAATAAACAACAACTGCCGCTTCGTGAGCAAAGCTGATTAACGTGAGACACAAAGGCAGCGATTCAACCACTCCATCTCTGTTAGGACCTCTGGACTGGATTGTATGCAAACATTAGGGTGGGGTTTGGGGGGTGTTTGAGTGACAGGTCATTAAGAGTCTTTCTTCCCGATTGGATTTATCACTGTAAAGGAAATGCAGCAGTTTGTTTTGCAGCAGGCTTTTAAGGATATGTAAATGATTTGAAGGAAGTGGTGGGAGAGAAAGATGGATGCTCATCTCCTTCATTGGCACTGTCACAAGTGCTGCAGACAGAAACAGTAAAGAAATGAGTGTAAACATAGCCAAAAATAGATGACAAATATCCACCTGGGTGAGTCATTACTTAAACTTGACCAAACCTGGAAAAGTTGTGAACAAAAGCACTGTTTGCAACAAACAAAACACCCCCTTGGCCCCAAATGCAGTCATCTCACAGCCAGTTCTTCTTGATTTGTTGATCAAGGACATTCTTTTGCTCGCCTATGCTGTAATGCCTCAGACGTTGTCCTGCTGTTCATGAAAGTTACACTGCCAAGTCTTTCACTAATGGCTGCTGCAGTCAGTAATCGAGACACTCCTCTGCTGTTGCTCCCCATGGCACACTGAATAGTATCTGCATGTCACTGGTTAGATGCATGTCAGTGTGTTGTTAACCTCACCCTTCATGCAGACAACTGATCCTCTCATCGACTATATGGATCACCAAAATGCCCAATGAAACTAATAATGGAAGAATCCTATGAGTCTATGTGTGTTTGTGCACTTATGTCATATTGCAGACTGAGATGGAGGGATGTTGGGAGGGAGGTTTCAGAAAGCAATGCTATCATAAATAAACATATCATAAATATGCCAAGGGCAATGGGGACAGCAAAGGAGTATAATACAGAAACTGCATCCCCCAGTCAATCTAGCTAACAAGTTAGCTGCTATAAGGTCAAGTGCTTCTTGAAAAAACAGCAGATAATTGTGTTAAAAGAATGTAAGGGGAGGACACTGACCACCAGTAAATCTGCATTAATACAGAGAGATTGTTCCTTTTAGGGTGAATTGCTCATTTTTTATTCAATAGAATCAAATGGTAACTTGCAGTTCATTACTCATATAGTGACGTCTGATGAAGTCCACATTTGCGTTTTTTAGCTGTGAATGAGTGAGTAATTGCAGATACTCACATTATTTGAACACATGCTTAACAGCAGCTTGCACAAGCAACTCCTGCTGCGCTAAAATAATGTCCCTCGCACTGAAATGTGGCAACGGAAGACCTCCCAGGTGACAGGTTTACCTGGGGTTTGCTGGAGAGTCCGATCAATGCTGCAGGTGGAGGGGAAGCCGAACTGGATCCCTGAAAACAAGGGAGTGGGGTGGATATTCAGAAAAATGGGCATATCTGCCCAAAGAAGAAGTACGACCTGTACAATTAAACAAGGCATATGGAGAGTGGATCCAGGGCATAACTGCAGGATAATCCTGCACAGTAGCATGTACAACAGAATCAGTTGCTCTGCCTAAATCACAGCAAAGTGTGTATTTTTTTTTCTTCATCTTTGAATGTTTACTGGGATTCTAAATCACTAATGTTTATTGTGAAGCATCCGAAGACAGATTCAGTGACCCGTGTTTGAAATTTGGTGTAAATAGGCCAACATGCATCATCTGACCTGGCTTTGTGACCCTGCTCTCAACATGGTTTTACCACCAACCTGAAATTACTTCACTCTTGCAAGATGACCAAAGATAGAAGAGAAAAATCTTTTCAACAACCAATTTTGATGAATGATGAAAGCTGGAATGGAGTGAATGTTGATGTGGACTGACCATAGTTGCAAATGTTAATACTACCAGTCTGCTATGAGACATTGTTGACATTTAAGGCTGCTGGTACGTTCTTATACAGTATGAAACCTTAATGAGGGCATTTGTGATTTACAATAGGGTAAGAGTGCATTTTATCTTCTGTTTTTCTGATTTTGTACTCAAAATGACATCCATTATAAACATGTTATTTAAACAGTTAACCCCTTCTAAACCTCTTAATCCCTTTGTGTGCCGATTTCTGGTCATTTCACCTGCCATCCTGTTACATTACATACTAAAACTGTATGACAGTCACATTGAATGAAAATAAACATATACAGACAGCAGTCCAAACAGTTATGTAAAGCTCTTGCATGCCACTGAGGGTTCTGGCTTACTTGTACTTCTTCTTAGCAATATAACAGTAAATCTTGTGTTCTAATAATCACAAGGTCAGCAAGCAGGTCTTGTTTGCTCTGCAGAATCTACTTTCGATCAAGCTCTATTTCAACAGTAGAAGAAGGGCCTGTTATTATATGCCAATATCTTTCATCGCATGAGTGAATCCTGAAGCAGTTTATTTTCTGATTATATCTTATGAATAAACATAATGTCACTGCAGAACAGTTTGAATTTTCTGCTGCTTACAGATAATAATTCTGAAAATGAAGAGTTACACATAGAAAGGATCCAGAGAAAAAAAAAAGGTGGTGCATTTTATGCAGGTGAAAAGAGCCAAATTAATACAACAATACAACCCTAATTAACTTCCCACCCCTTTCAAAACCTTTCAGATTCAGTCAATTTAACAAACTTTCATAAAGTGTTCTGCACATATTCAGTTCAAAACAACACGCAGAAAAATCCTTTTCTGGCAGCACATTGATATTCGGCTGAGAGATTCTTTTTGTTCCAGCGCACTTTATTAGAGCACAGACTTGAGTGGGCGATTCCATATAGAGTCCATTAATTGGACAGATAGCACAGATGCATCTTGTGATTTGCCTGGCTTTTTAGCTGTTCATTGCTGGTAGAAGAATTCTGTGTCTTCTGGGGTATGTAGTGTCCTTTCATGGCACTGAATATCAAAATGAAACTACGCAGGGAACTTACAATGAGGCACTATATGAAATGCACAAAATATTGAGGCCGTCTGTCATGCACCATTTCAACATAATTGTCATCATTCGGGGTCACACATATTTAAAAATAGCCACACAATGTACACCTCTTTTCAGGAAGGAACACAAATCAAAATGTCATTACGCTTATGTCCCAGTTGTTGTACATTCTCAGTCTTTGATTCCTGAGCATTAAGATGATATCTTACAGTAAAAAATACAATATCACCTCTCAACAAGGCCTGTTATTACTATAGTCAGATTATCAGACAAATGTAATCACAATTTATTGTGTATTTTTTAAATAATGTACCCTTATACTTATTGTCCAGCAAGATGTGTGTATATGTGCTGTATGTTTGATAGCTAAGTGTGTGTGCATGTGGATAACATGAGGTTATGTGTACACAGAGGCTACATACGGTAACTGTACTAGCTTGTGATTATATCTGTGAGTGTGAATGATGTGTTATTTTCTCAACAGATTAACAGTACAGTATTACAGCTCCTTCTAAGAGTGTGCAAACATCATTCCACAGTATCATTTCCTTTTGCTTGATAACTGCAGAGTCCATCCAACAGCTCACATAGTAAACAATATGTCCTTATAGTTATATGATAACTGGCAAGATTCTCTTCACTCCACTCCAGAGTGACGATAAACAGAGAGCTCAAACTTTGCCCGTAGCCTATAACAGAGCTCCAGACTCGCTCCACACACATGATGTAATATACTGACTGAACAAGAGCATTCACAACTAGTGTATCCAATGACTAAATAAGGTACACTGAAATAAGCAGTACTGTCCTGGAAGATATTTCACATCAGTGGTGACAGTAGCTTAAGAAAGGTTCATACAGTAAATCAGTAAATGTTTCTGACACGTGACTGGTCCGTAAACTTGTCACCACTAGGGGGTTCATCACATTCTTGCAGTATGATGCATTCCTTTTTGCTGCTACCAGTGCAGTCTTTTTCCTGGAATATTAATGCAGGCTTGTGTATGAGGAAGTTCTTGCTTTGAATGCCAATGATCATATGGCGTTTAGATCTGCATGTTTCTTCACAGCGCATTGGCAGCTACAAACCATGAACTATAAATATACTTTGAGCTACATTTGTCTGCTGAGAATGAGGTATGAGCTCACAGAGTGAGGGATACATATGTGATTTCTGCACTGTTGTACTCGTATCTCCCACTCCAGAGTTCCACACTGGCACTCCTGTGCAATGATACTCGTCTTTGGCCCCTCTTCTGCCACCGGTACCACAGAAAGGCCTGCTCGCTTGAGGACCTCTCCTCTCCTCCTCTCCTCCAGTTACCTGGAGTCTCTCCCTCTACACGTTCCCCATACTCTTGGGATATGGTCATACACTCCAGTGTTTCTACAGCCATATCATTTGGATCCATTTCTGGCAGATACACTGAGGGTGCATGTTCAAATTCTGGTGGTGATGGATCTGTATCAGGTGGAGGAGGATCTGGAACTGGACTTGTGGTCTCAAAGTCCAGTTCAAGTGATGTATCAGGAGATACTGGACTAGGAGGGGATATTGTCACAGTGACCTGTGGTAATGACACTTCATGTAATTCTGAGGCTTCATCCTGAGGCATGTGAGCTAAGCAAAATTCCATAGCTGGGTACAAACATACAGATTCTGTTGACTGTGATGGATCCAATTGGCACAGCATGGCAGGATCAACAGTGGGTACGGGTGAAATTGGACAATTTGACTGGTAAACTGGTGGATCTAAATCCTCTGTATTAGATGGAAAGTCAACACTCAGGTCAAATGGCTCTGGTTCAGGGTCCATGAACACTGAGTCAAGATCATCTTGATCTAGAGAAGTTAGCATGACCAAGTCAAAGTGGACAAGATCAGCATGATAAATAGGTGTGGTGTCAAGTGGTTCAGGAAGTGGTGGCCACTCTGAATCTTGAGACTCTGGTTCAGTGTTGAGCTGAGTTTCGACAGGGGTGGAAGCAAGGGCTGATAATGATGTAATTTCCTCTAGGGGAGGATCAGAAGGATAATCTGGAAGGGTGATAATGGGATCTGGATTTGTATCACTGTCAGCTGGACTTGCAGGAGAGTCTGTGTCAAGATATTCTGACACCACAATAGATGGACATCTGATGTCCGTCTCTAAATTACATGGTGTAACAGTATGAGGCTCTAGTGTTGGTATATGACAAACTGAGAATGGGTCTTGACTAATGGGGTCAGATGAGGACAGTGTGGGTAAGTCTGATGGTTTTTGCTCAATGTCCGTTGGGTCTGTAGGATATGCAGCTTCAGGATTAGGATCTTCCAATTCTGCATATGGTAATGATACAGTCGTGGGGTCTTTTGACACTGGATCTGGCTTGTCCACACTGACAGGATCCAGAGACTCTGAATCTGACATGATGTCATAATCATGTTCCTCTGGTGGGGACACAGTAACTACAGGAACTGGATATGGTAGCTGTATCTTATCTCTTTCAATATGTTCTGAGTCTGAGGATTTCATGTCATCAGGGCCAGATGGTTCAGTATCTGAATTGTACTCAGTTGGGTCTATATTTTTTAGCGGTGGAGTGATTTGCATTTCTTGTTCCACTGTCACTAAATCCTGAAGACTCTCAAGGGCTGCTTCCGGGGCCTCTGGCACTGTGCCAGGAGTGGCGACTGGCTCATTAGTGACCACGTCAGATAAGCATACAACTGTATGACCTGGTAGATCTGATTCTGGTTTAACTCCAGAGGTTTTGATTGGTTCAGCTGCTCTAGTAGAGCCTGGAAGTATTGGATCCAAAGAAAGTGGTATGGCACTCTCCACATACATTGACTGTGGACAGGCAAGAATGCTTGGGTCCATAGAAAGTTGTTTTGGCAGATTTCGGCGAATGCCTTTCATGTCCTCCTTCTCTTCTGGACAATTCACTGCTGCATCTGCAGTGCTTTGGCGGACTAGAACCTTGCTTCTGGCCTGGGTCCCCACAGACACTTTTGATACCTGGGGTTTCTTCTCTCTCGCTCCTCCATTGCCTCTATCTGCTGCAGAGGTTCCAAGTCCGCCTGCCCCTACCCCTGCCCCTGGCCTTGATCCTGTCCCTGTCCCTGTCCCTGTCCCTGCCCCTCCACCTAAACCTATGTTAGCTCCAGCAGCCATGTTGCCTCCTTGGGGTGACCATGTGTTGTAATGCTGCGTGAATGTATTGAAATTACTGTTGAAAGCACGAAGCTCTTTACAGAGATCCCTCCTTAGATCAGCTAGCTCTCGACGCATGGCCGAAACCTCTTCCTTCCACTGCATGCTGATAGCTGCAGCCAAGGTAGCTGACTCTTTGATACTGGCCTGGATGGCTTTTGGTGATGGCCGTTCTGGGGCGCTAGATCTGGGGGATCTGAAGACACTTGGAGAAACAGGTGGTCCAGACAGAGGTTTGGCTGTAGCCCCCATGTTATCTTGGTATAGCCTGTCTCTCCTGATGGGGCAGCCTAGATCATCATGAGCCAAAGGGGCCGTGTCTGCCAAATCCTCATGTACACTGGCCTGGTCAGGTAAACAAGTCTCTTCCTGCACATAATTTCTGTCTGGAAGACAAATGTAAATATGTATCTGTAATATGGCCACAGGTGTGAGCAGCTGGAGAGAATGCGCTTTTTATTGCCACAAAGCAGTAACATCAAATCATGCACTGAATGCCATGAGTCAAAATAAGACAATAGCAGAAATCTACAACAACTAAGTGCTATCCTTATGACTAATGGCCCAATTCACTCATCTGTATACTGTAGATGTGTACTGAGGAATTTTTTTTATCTAGAATTTTAATAATCAGTATCATTATACATTACAATGTTGAAAATCAGTGTAACACTGGGAAACACTGGAAAAGTACTCCCATTTTGACTCACTTTAATAGTTTTACACTGCCTTCTCAACCTTAATTTGTAACATGCATTCTTCACATCTTTTCAATGCACAAAGCTGAAACTTCTATCTCCTGGGACACATCACAGAGAATGGACAATATTTCTAATAAATGAAGTGTAAGGACAATCTTTGCATGCTCTTTTGCTTTCAGTTGAGGTAAAGAAATGTGTACTTTGTGCAAGGAAAAGAGGCAAAGATGAGCAAAGCTTCCAAACCATTTCCCTACAATCAGGAAGTATAGTATGAACCCTATTGAAAAGATGAGGTCCAGTTTGACAGATTGATTCACAGCACCAATTGCCCCATGTCCAAAATAGTGGTGAAATCATCACATACATAATCCTAAGAATGCAAAGATATTTGAGTTTACTGAGAAAGCAGTGTAAGCAGACAGTTATAAGTTTGAAGAATTGATCATAAGCACATCTCCAGATGGCCACACCTCTAACACTCCCTATTATAGTCCAACTGATGTTGTTAGTTCACGAATCTATTGTGGGAAGAGGTGGAATCCGCAACAGACTTCTCTTCCGGAAACCTTTTCTTCTTTTCTTCCCACATTCTTCATCTGTACATGGACGTATCATTTCCTCTGTGAATCCAGCAATCATTGGAATTGTTGAAACCACCAACAGCTTACAATTTATAATCAAGGCTTGGTATCAGAAATAAATGCATTTATCAGCTGAATAGAGTTTAGAGATTTTGTGACATATTTGCTATGTGATATATCTGACTAACAAGTGTGACAGTTTAGTTATTGGTATTTTCACAGTTGTCTTTACATTACTGATTATCCAGGTCTAGACACAAAAGTGTGCAGTTCTATGTTGTGATCTCATTATGGGTAAACATGAGCTTTGCAATGAGACAAAATCATTTGTGTGAGGTGAACAATTTGTGAGCGAAGAACTTTTATGTTGTGTTATTTAAGTGTAAACAAGGTTTACAAATGGACAATGCATACTGTGCATATGGCAAAATACCATATCTTTATACCATATCTTTGCCCAGTTTGCAATAAAGCTGTGAGCACATTCACAACTCACCATGTGGCAATATGAAGAAAGTCAGATTTCCAAAATGTAGTGGAAGAAAGCAGTGATGTACTCTGACCTGATTTTTACTTCAAACAATTTCCATTTGTGGTTTTCAATAGGGTTCATAGCTTTACTCTCTGATGCATCCAGTGGATGAGCAGATGAAGCACTGTATCCAAAATACATGATGAACTAGCACAGCTCACAAGTGGTCGCTAAAGTAATCATATGTCCATCAAAAACATGGAAACATACAAGACTGATTCATGCAAAAATATGAAGCTGTTTGACAGTACATCCAGTTTGCACTAACTGTTCTATATTCATCCATTAACACACATTAATGCCAAATGTAAAATGTTGGTGTCAGTTTGTAAGTGCAAACAAAAATACAGACATCCAGGATGTCACACATTGCATTATGCAATTGATTTTATGTCCAAACGCCCTTACCTGTGGTAGACCTGATGGTGGAGGTGACAGTGGAAGCCATGGGGGGGATGCAGTCATCGTCTTGGGAGTAGCCAGCCTGGATGGCTCGCAGGTAGCTGTGACTCCGAGTTCTGAAGCAGCCAGGGAGGTCCAAAGCCTCCATGGCCTGGGATTCCACCTCACTGAACACTGACTCGCACACTGATTCAAACTGGCCATTTATTTCTGTTTCACTCACCTGTAAGCAACAAAAGATATAAGCATGCTTCCTCCACTGTTAAGTGAGTGAAGATTTTACTTTGTTCATCTGGAGAAATAAATTAGCTGGTTGTAAAACCTGACATCATGTTCTCTGTCGGTTCTCTTGGAATGAGAACAAGGCTTGCTGTTAAAATCAAATGAGTGCACATGCTTTACTGTGCAAAACAGAACAGAAAGATCAATGAAAAGATGTGTTTTATAATGTCATAAAAACATTTGTGTTATATGTTAACATATGTGTTTCCTAGAAATTGTTCTGTCACTTGTTCACACTAGTAGATATCCTGTAGCCGGGTATCCTTTGACTTCATGACTGCGTAAATACAACGTGACATAACTTTTTAGGAATTTATATTTTCAGAGGGTTTGCTGTAAAAGATTTGTTGATGACAAGAACAATTGATATTTCCTGTTACAGATGAGTGTGATGTATCTTGTAATGTTTTTGATACTGACTTGTTAAAAAGTGGTTGTTTATTGAGTAGAGACTCTTTGAGGGTTATCACTCCACTCCTATTTGGTAATATCAAGAATCAAATATAAGCATCTTGTTCTACTGGGATTTGAAATTAGTAAGAGTTTAGTTGAGCTTTTAAGACTCTGAACAAATCAATATAACTCTCTATCAAGAGGGAGATGAATCTCAACAACCCCTGTTGGAGCCTTTTTGTATCCAGATGAACAATGTGTAATGAACTGTCATATAAAATAAGTGGTGGTAAAATGAAGTCATGTGGATTCTAAAAAACAACAACATCTAAATGGTATATTACAAAAGAGTCACACTGAGATTGAAAGCTGTGATTAGGCTGGTCATGCCCCCTAACTGACTGTTAAAAGAAAAAAACTTGTGAAATTTTTTAATTTAATACTGCTGGGGACTCTTTAGGTCCCTCAGCAGCCCCTAGAAGAGAGAAGAAATACTTCTCTTCAGTACAAGGACAAATCTGAGAACATTTTGTAACTGAAAAGGTGCAGACTCACCTGGCTCACTTGGCTAACACAGCTAGCCTGACTGAGGGTGCTGACAGCCCGCATATAGCTCTGGTTCCTGGAGCGAAACTTGGGAGAGTTGTAGTTGGTGGAGGGATCCAGGGCAATGCTTGGGTGCATGTCCCTGGTGGCTTGCAAGTGGTAGCTCTGACTGAACAGAGAGAGAAAGGGAGAAGCAGGCAGGGAGTGGGACCACAGCCATGATGAGTATTTCTTAAGCAGGTCAGTTAAACATACTTTAACTATTAAACAAGCTGCTTGACTAGGGTAGACAGGTGTAACATGATAACAAAAACAATTAAGTGTTGTTCAGGGTAATGGGCCTCCTCTGGGAAACTTGAGCTTGAGCAGGAGACAGGTTATGACATTGTGTCTCTTGTGTCTTTGTGCTTCTCTCCCACACTACACTGACGTGTTCACCAGTGTCTATAAAAAGGCAGTTCGATTTCTGTTCTGCTGAAGCATCCAATCAATGTTTGGAGTTAAGGGAAATGCAAATCAAGAGCTAGTTAGTGAGCAAGCACTTCAGAGAGCATCCCAGAGTCAGGCAGGTCAATTAAACGTGCTACCCCAGCAGTGCAAGGGAGATCTTCAGAAACCCAAGTCTGGTTTGAAAGAAAGTGACTAATAGAAAAAACACATGTGAAGAAAGGTGCTTTAAGTAAACTATGTGAGTCACAAGAGGAATACCAAAATGAGGTTCTCTCTGCCAGATCTATTTCTAATGGTAGGCAGGGATGAGTAAGCAGTTTCTAGGCTTTTTATAGAGATAAACGCTGGTGTTTGGCAGTGAGGAAAATGCCAGCGTAATTAAAAGTCCCCCAATCCATCTTGTCATGCTGTAGCGAAGCTGTGCATTTGCAAAATAATATCATCCTACTAAACATCCTGGAGTAGAAACATCCAGAGATCAAGTCTGAATGAAGTGGTAAAAGAAGCTGGAAACAGTAAGAAGTACTATCTCTTAATTAATGTCATTAATCTCTCAAAACATATTATGTAACTAGTTCCTTTTTAAGACTTCATAAGAAAGATATTTACTACTATGCTGGTATAATGTATAACACAGAATCAAATCATATCTATATTGTGTTCAACAGTGCCTTATGCTTTGCCAGTATGAGCAGATTGACCCAAGTGACCTCTCATTGACTGGTCTTGAGCGTTTGCTCTGTGAGGCGTCCATATTGGGTATGTCAGCAGGGCTTTGAGCCAGCTGGCTCCGTTGTCTGACCACTGCAACATGGCAGCATCAGAGAGGTAAGGGGAGGGGAGGCGCTGAGCCTGTATTCACCTTAAGTCTGCAGCAAAATTGGTGATGTAGTTACGCATGTCACTGTTGATTTTATCCAGGCGGTAAGAGCTGTGGGTAGAAAAGAAAACACAGTTACATGGTCCCACAAGTGGGAGTTGGATGGATGTGACATCACTGGCGCCGATAGAACTGGCTCTGTATGACATTTACAGAATGGTGAACTCAATGTTTGCTTGGGAGTTTTCACCAAAGTGCTGCAAACATTAGGGTGATACAATATGACCAGCATGGCCCCCAAGTAATGGTGAAAGTGGGAGAATGTTAAAGCTGTGTTTAGTCGGCAGACAGAATTGCCCAGTCAAGGCAATAACTTAGAAATGAAACAACATAATGAGGAGAGTGTTATGAGCTTTGTCGCACAGTAGGTGCACACATACGCACACGCATGGTCCACCAGCACTCATGAAAAATTATAACAAAGCACTTGACGATCAAACGTTGCACACAACAAACAATTACCTCTGCTTTAAAAGTTTACATTATAAAACACACATTCTCTCCCCTGTGTGGCTAATTAGATTTGGTTAATTGAACCAAAGGAGGAAAAAAAAAATCCTAGCTAGCATCCTTCTCTGAGTAATGAAAATTAGTGGACCTTTTTAGCTGACAAAATCAGATGTAAGTTCACTGTCTGAGGCTATAGTAATAGTATAGAATAGTAAGGCAAAGCTCATCCACCCCACCTATAGAGATGTATGTTATCATCAGCTGAGAGGAGGGAGGATGTTTTGAGAATGCATTGAGGCTTGATTAAATCATGCCAGATCAAATTTCCCCTAACATCTCTGATTGGTGCTAATGCACTCAAAGAGGAAAGATGGGAATCTCACACTTCATGATGCCAACAAAAGCATTCTTTCACAAGAGGAATGAATCTCATCTTAGTAAAAAAATACTAAAGGAGGGAAAATACGATAAGTTAATATGTTTAAAACACTTAACAACCAGTGTATCTGTCTTTTGGGTTCTGTTCCAGCCAAGTGCCAAAAGTTCAAGAGCCAGATACAGAAGGTCATTTCTGAACAGGACATTCGCTAGCAGGAGACAAAAATAATATATCTTTGCCACTGTAGCAGAAGTGTGACATTCATAGTGGAGGCAAAAAAGTAGCTCGCCAATAGAAAAGTAAGATAACTATGCATGACACGTCTTACACAGCCACAAGTCAATGAACTGGAATTCTGCTTTGACCTTGAGATCTGAGGGAAAAAAAATGCTCATACACAATGCGATCTGAATGAGTAATTACATTATGTTGAATCAGGAATTATCGAATGCTTTGTCAGTGTTAACTTTGATTAATTATGGTGCCTCAAAAAGCTAATCATGGATGGGAGCAAAACAATGTGAGTTATTTCATCAACCTTCAGAAATGGATGGGATTGCAGTGTTTCGAAACCAGGCCACAGTCATTTCAAAAGAAGCTAAGTTGCCGGAGATGAAGGTTAATTATTGATATTCTTCTGTGCATGTGTGTCAATGCGACCTGCCATGCAATATGACATATCACTACTGACTGTCTCAGTGACTCATTATGCCAGTGGATAGTAGTGAAATTTGGCACATGTCAATCAGTTTCCATCAGCATTAACACATTCTTTAAACATCGTTAGCAGGTCCTACTATGGCACAAAAAAGCTGATTCATATTCAGTTTATCAATTGCTGTTGGCTACGCAGCTTACAGGACGTACAGGACCCGAGGGTGAAGCTGTAATGGATAGGTGGTTGGGTGTCTGTGTGTGTGTGAATGATTATTAATTAAAACAATCACTGACATCTAACTTTCTTTCTAGGGCACAGGCTGTTCCAGCTCAGTGGACCCATGACTGTGATGTATTCTTTATTGGTGCGGTGAACAATGAGGCGATGCTGTCAACCATGAGAATGACAGAGAGCTTGAGAGAGGGAAAGATGGAGGGAGGTGACACAACCTGACAGCCTGTTCTCACTTTAACATGATTTGCTTCAGGGAGCTGCTGCTGTCAAATTTGTGTTTGGCCCATCTGAATGCCCCCGCGGGACATCAAATTGCTACAAGAGCGGAGGAAATCCCACGCCATGTCTGTCTTGAATCCAATCTAATACCATCTCAACAAGCCAATGAACCATAATAGCATGAGATCTCTCATGTCGGGTGGCACCCACATCAGTGGTGCCCCTTATGTTCGAACTTAAAACAGATATGGCTTACAGCATGGTGGTGCCCATAATGGGTGCATTAAAATGCTGTAGTGGAAAACAGTGGCTGTCAACAAGTGAGTATTTTCCCTTTTGTCAGCAAAAGCCGTTCTCAACTCCATTTGGCTTCTTGTCCCTCTGGCATTCTTTGGTCCAAAAACAATCACAGGGCAGCCTGGTTTGCAAACCTCAGTGTGCCATGTACCATTGTGAGTAAGATGATTTTGGGGAATAAAGTTCACATTTTCATTCACCTCTTGCTGTACTTTGAAGCTTCCCATATTTCCAGTCAAACTGCAGCCTGACTGCTACTGATTGATAGACCATTATTTTTTTAATCAACACATAACCATGAGTATTAGCTTAAAATATAGTGCATCCACTATGCCACTTTGATCTGGATTATCTTAGGCTGCACTATTAGCTTTGCATGTACGTATGGGCACTGGTAGGGGTAAATTTAAGCTTTAATTATATGTTTGTTATCTGCATATGTATTTTTCTTTAGTCATCCATATCCCGTTCTTCTCAGTCTCACTTGTGTTATTTGCTGCTGTAATGTTAGAATGCCTTCCTGGGATCAGTAAAATGTCATCTTATCCCTTAAATGTGCCTTTTCAAGATTTGTCACCAACATTTCTTGCAATGGCAAATATACGCCAATGCTACTGTATTGGTTGGTTGGTGCACTTAAGCAGCCTCACATGGTTGCAGTCAGTAAAAACTTTTTGTTTCGCCTGTGGATGCACATAATACAGAACAAAAAATTGATACCTGTCCATTTCACTCCGAGAGGAAAGTTGCCACATTATGGTACTTTTAGTGTGAGTTCAGGGGACTATCGGGACTCTTCAGTAATGACACCCTAGATATCAACTGACTGCAGTCAGTGGACTCAGAGGCAGGCTACACAGCCTGATCCATGCTGGTCAATATCTTTCTTTCAGCAGAACCCAGCAGACGCTCAGTCTAACCACTGAGTGAGCTATTATTCAGAGGGCCCATGGAGTATAATAACTGCAACTGATAGCCCTTCCTGCTGTTGGATCCTCATAAATCATTCACTGTTTACAGCCATTCAGAATGGATAGTCATGGGAAGCTTTGCAAGATGTGGGGAAAAAAAACATAACTCGCTTTAGCTGCTTCATACATTACTCCAAAATCTGAAAGAGCCGTTAAAAAAATTCAAACAATAACATCATCTGTGATAGACATCACAATCGCCTGATCACAATCAGTAACATCTGAGTTGTAGTTATATATCCTCTGGGATGAATATCTGGCTTATTATGTAAGCGTGCATGGGTACTACTGAAGACTGTAGAAGTTGAATATCTGTGCTGCCCTTCCTCCTTCTCTTGCCATCCTGCAGAGAAACGCTGCCAACACCATCACAAACTCTGCCAGAAATGCTTATCAATCTGTTTATGTGTATGCACGTACGTGTTTTCATCAGAGTCAGCTTAACAGTTGTGATGCATATTATCAGTGGGTGTTGCCTGCTGCGGTTTCCTAGCTTCTAGGGAAAAAGCTGTTCTGTGCAAGAGAGCAACAATTTCAAACCCCGCTGAATGCTGAATGACAATGAGCATGGGGTCAGCAGCGTGAAGGGTTAGAGGAGGCTATGACAATAATCGTGAGAGAATCATGACTGTTGGTCAGTATGTGTATCACTGTCTCTTACTGTGACTGTTTGACTGTTTACATCACTGCAGCTATGTGTCTGTCACAGGCCACACTCCACACTGAGGACAGACAACAAGGTCATTTTTGCATAATGTCTACAACTGATGTCACATGATTTGCCTTTGGGCTCGTGCAGAACAGAAGCAGATCAGACTCACAGTGCAATTTATGCAGAAGTTGCAGCAGGCTGAGTTTCTCTACACAATCCAGCAAACCTCCCTTTGTAAAACACGCTAAATGGAGGGGAAAAGAAGTCGGATATACTCACACTGCACTCCAAGTGATGGATCAAAGGCATCCTAAGCCTCAGCTGTCTGAATGTTGGCTTTATCAAAACAATTATGGCAATCATCACCCTTCACTATCTCTATTGTACTCCTTTGATATAATTTTGTCACAGTTTTTGCACTTCCATGGATTTCTTTTTTTCCTTGATCTCTCTCACTTTCTCTATATGTAGCCCAAATATTTATGATGATAATTCAATAGCTGATGTTGATGCTAACTTTTAGCAACTCAAGCATTACCAGATAACGTCAGCTGTCCAAGCAGGTTTTATCAGGATGTTCTAAGGTACCATATTTATCTTCCTATCGTGACACAGGCGGGGGAGAAAGGATTTTGTCTACTTAGACCAATTTTCCATTGACTTCAGAACTTCCTGGATACTTTCAATACCAATCCCACTTGCTTTCACCACTGTGACTTGTGCTCATTGACTTACTGGTGTATCAGGCATGGCGCCCCTCCACGTAATGGAACAGAAAGATACAGTGTAATATAGTGGACATTAAATTTCTAAAATGAATGTTCAAAATCTGCCACATAGATCCTTTAGGATGCCTCTTAAGGCCTTTGATGGGACTTCCACACCGAACTCAAACCTTGTTAAGTGTACTCAACATACACAGCCCACAAAGCAGAGCAAAGGTAGAGGAAAATGTTCTGTTTTGAAAAAGCGGTTATAAGATATTTGTAAAAATTGTCATATTATTAACATAGATTTATGAATTTTGGCCATAATTACTGTTTTCATAATCTGCTGCAAACAAAATGGTCCATTTGAGAGGGGAACAACAGTGAATATGCTTTGTGGTAATGCTACCTTGAAAAAAATGACTCTGAAAATGAATCTGAAACACACAATGTGATAATTTGTTGTCTGAAGTTCCATAACATTAGAGTTTATAACCACAAGAAGAACTAAAATAAGATGATAAGGAACATGTGAAGAGTTGACTTATGAACTATAAGTGAAAAATGAACATCCAAAAACTATGAGAAATAATGGAAAAGTAGGCTTTTGAACAAGGTTGCTGAGTCACAACAAATAAGAAGTGAAAGTTTTTTGGCATTTGTGGTATGTTTCATGCTAAAAATGTACAGAATAAAGCTGCAGATAGAAGGTGCAACAGGAGGAGAACAACACAGAACAGAAAGATTAGAGACAATTATCAGGATATACGATACACAATCAGGCAGCAGGACAGAATTAATTTCTGACTTAAAACAGCTCTAGTAACCCATGCAGTGTATCATCACTGTATCTCCCTCTGCCATCACTGGCTTTGCACAAATAATGTAAATATTAAAAAAGATAATTTCAATACCAACCCCAGCAAATATCACAGGCGGGGGGGGGGGGGGGGGGTTATGTTATATCTGACTGCGATATAACATCACTACAGATGAGGCTCTTCTTTATGTTATTACTCTTCTTTACTGGGGCAAGAACTCTATGATCCAGTTTCATCCTAATCTAATGGATTTGTTAATGCTGTAATCATAATAACTCTGCTTGTATTTCTCCATAACATAGTTGCTTGTGTTTATTTTTCCATGACACTGTCTTCAGCTTGTCACACCATGTAATCCTCTTAAATGTGTTTTTTTTTTCTTTCCAACACCAAGTTACCAAAACAAAAGCCCTCCATTTCCTCACCATTTAGTGGGACATATCCCAGAAGATTGGGCTGAACACGTTCTTACAGTTAGACACACTAATGTGAATACCCATGAAGGCATTCTAATGAGTACAGGGTGCAGCTATCAAGTGTTTGACACTGATATAGTGGTGAGGCACTGGCAACACTGCTAGAGGGAATGTAAAAAAGCAGATAAATAGCAAACGTGAGGTTGCTCAAAACATGAATATACTAGGCTGAGGAAAGATGCACTCTTAAAACGTAGAGTTAAAATAGGAATGCAGAAAGAAGCGTGTCCTTAAAATAACACAAAGGTCTTAATCATTGAGATAATATGGATCATGGATTACATTCTGTTAGTATGTGATATTTTGAGATATAGTTTCTGGAATTACAAGAAAAGCCAAGGGGAAGAGTAATGACTACACAAAGGGACATGGGACAGGGAAAAAAGAACAAAACAAACAAACAAACAGATACATGCACACACACACACAACCAAAAAAGAGAGCCAAACACAATGGACTATCAAAATCTCTAAGTTGCAGGTGTTGTACCTCTGGGAGTCCAGCAGGTCCCTGGGTCTGATGATGGCCTTGACCAGAGCATCAGGCCGCACCGACTTCTGGGGTGATGTCTTGGGGCTGGAGTCCGACTCTCCGCTCTCTTCATCTCCCATTGCTTTAACGTAGCTGCTGCTCCTCATCCGACGACAAGGAATCTCGTCATCCTTCCCATCGCCAGGGTAACCCCCCCAATCATCCTGGGGCACCTGGTGATATAGGAAGGTTAATGTCAATGAAGTAATAAGGTTTTCTGGCAACTTGGGGGCAGCATATGAAGCTCTAAACATTTTGATATCATTTTCTAGCTGCCTGATGAATAGAAATCCAAAATTTACTCTCCATTTATCTGTAGTTTTGTCTCCACTGACTCCTGTGGAAAATATCTGTCTCTTTAGCTGCTAAATGCCCTGCTGTGTTCACCAGTGAATCACTAACTTTGTCTGCCTGCTGTTTGGTGCTGAGCAGGTAGAGAACAGGGAGTTTTTCTTGTTTTGTTTTTTTTTTTCTTTTGCAAGAAACAGCTGTCTGCTGTGTCTGAAAATTATGCAATGTGAGTGGTGAGAACACAGTTAAGTGCTAAAAAGCTCAATAGAGCCAAGAGGAACTGTAGAGTTGGATGATAATTCTCTGTGGTAAGTGTCTCCTTTCACATTATGCTTTTTATATGCTTTTTGCATTTCAGAGGGATCTTTTGCAAGATTTTACACATTGCCTCTAACTGCCTCCAAACATGACTGTGGGTAAAAGTCACAATAGTACATACTGACGGTGCATTCTCACATCTGCATTACAACTATGCAATTTGGATTTCATTTTCTTAACTCAACGAGGACCTTGTAAATAAAATGAAGCAATGTTAAAGCATTATATGTACAGTATAAAGGACTCTGTTGACAGAAACTGGATATAATATTCATTATTACATTTTCATTGGTGTAAAACCTTAAATCCACCTGAAAATAAAAACTGTTGTGTTTTTGTTACATCAGAATGAGCCTTTCATGTCCACAGAGGGAGTGCGTCCTCTTCCATAGTGATAGATAAGGCCTTTCGCATTTAATCAGCCACCGTGGTTTGCCTGACACACTTGGAAAAGGAAGGCAAGGCAACTGAATTCTACACACCATAAAAAGCATGGTGAAACAACATGCCATTTGATTGTCACTTGAACTGAACCCCCTGCTTCTGGCATAGTTAGTTCCATCCACTGAGCCAACATGATATATAACATTTTCGTAATCAGTCAAGACAGCTTCACATCTGCTAAGCGTTTCAGCTTTTCCATAAGTTTGGCAAGTTTACAAATTGCTGAAAACCTCAACTGGAACACTGCTATAAATTTGGCTATGCTGTTAATCACAATTACTGGCAAAAGAATGCCTAAATATAGCGGAAAGGAGTGATCTTTGCTCACTCTGTCATAGCTATCAAACGTGGAAAGCTACCATCAAAACAAGAAAGGCAGTTTACATGTAGCAATCTTCTTCCACTCTTTAAACCAGGTAACTGAGTATCCGGATGTCAGCATCACCCAGCCTTTCTTTACTACACGTGGAGCGGATAGTTCACAAAGAATTAGTGGCATCATGGCTGTCTTACATGTTTAAATCTTAAATTGGAGCGAGCGGGAAGACAAACAGAGCATCTCGCATACAGCTGACCTGGCAGAACCAAATCGAGGTAGATGTACTTTGACAGCCTTGCGTGCTTTACTCTTTACTTTTTTGTTATTGGAATGTCTTTCAAGCAGTGTATGATATTGGTCATTATAGTTTTTTACTGAACATGTTGTGTGCAGCGAAATTATTCTCTGAAAAAAGAAAAAAGTTAAAAATGTGAAGCTATTATGGTACATACTACACTACAACAAATAGAAATGTCATCACATGATCCTAATAGGTTTCTGTATTGGAGATGGTGGTGTAGCTTATTAAAACCTGCTGGGCTAGCTTCACCCACTCATGTAATGAAGTTATGATGATTTTTCACAAGCTCATTACACCCAATACCACTCTTTCTATCTCCGACTCATACGCTCTCCCGTTTTCTCGCTTTAGTTAAACAGGACAACAGAGTTCAATTAATGTGACAACAACAGTAGCAGCTGAGTCAGGGTCTTAGCCAACAAACTCACATCAACGATACCACACAACACACAGATTTACCTTTTTTTCCTTTTCAGATTTATCTTGCTGCTCTCTGCTGACTGTGTGTGATGGTCAGGAGCTTTAGCTGGACATGCATTTCCATGTTCAATGATGTGCGCTCATAAAATATGACATTGTCAGTAATCATTGAATTCTTACGTGGAAGCTGTAGGCCTCTCTAATGCTGTATCCATCCGACACTTTCGAAGCCCGACAGGCAGATCAGCCTTGGCACAGTGCCGATCCGTCCGACTCTGGATTTCATTAAGTCAAATCTGACGTGGGACCGTATTTCTCTTGACTTTACACTAACTGCACTACATCAAACTGCAGAATAACCCCCAAATCTTTATTAACGATTATGTATAAATGTATTATTATTCAGATAATACTGTGTTGTTTAAAACTTAATTCCAATGCCAATCAGTGACTAAGTCAGTGCTCACAGGTTCACTATGAACTGGGTGGCAGCTGACTGGCTGTGGCAAATGTCAGGAGGAGATAGGCTGCATCCAAATGTCACTAATGCGTCAGACACATGACTCTAATCATTTTCTAATGCAAATGTCATCTACTGGAAAATAACAATTGAAATGTGGTTATTATTCAAAAAGAAATCAAGACAGATACGACCCTTTCCAACACTGCACTGGCAGCTGCAATGCTCAAGACAAAATGTTTGTAATTGCCAGCGTTTCAGGCTCTCACTCTTAAGAGAAAATCCATCAGCAGCATTCAAGGTATTCATTCATTTATATCCTTACAACATGACTTCCATGTGAAACTAATTCTGCTAACCTCTGGCATCAATGCATGCCCACCCTCCGTTACTATTCTCACAAGTGTCACATCAAATCAAAACAGCTTGAATAATTGATCAATTATGACTTCATTACAACCCACTCTCTGTTAATCACAGAGCATACTGGGTCAAAGCAGCCTTTGACTCTTATGTTTCATCTACGTTGTGGTGTAGGCATGATTGATGGGGATTACAGTGCGTCCTCTAGGCCTGTAAAGCTCGGCAGTTGTGCCGCGTCATCAGCCATATATCATGAAAAGAAGGTAACGGCCAATTACCACAAAAAGAAAATGATGCACCTCCACAACGAGAGTCACAGACAGAAACACACCCATTCAGAAAAGGATAAACATGCATGAATTTAGAAAACATTAGCTTGCTGTGATGCCCTCTATCCAAAACACGCACAGACATGAACACGCTGGCATAGACACACAGCCAAACAGACGCAAACGCATACTCAAGACACACACTCCGATAAAAGTCATTCATCTCCCACCCAAAGACAGGCAAGCACCAGCTACCAAATGGAGTCGATGGGTTAATTAAGTCTTGGAGGGGTTTGATATTTTTAGACGTCTAATTAATGAACGGAGCACCAGAGGACCGGCGCAAGCTGTGGCGAGATTTGTTTAATTTGGAGTCACTGATAAACTGGATAGATTGTAGGGTGTCTCCCTGTAAAGATAAAGACACAGGCTGAGCAGCAGTGTGCTCATATGACTGCTGTTAAAACACACACGCTGTCCCAGCAAGATCAGTGGGGCTGAAATGTGGACGCTTGTCAACATGGGCTCTCAGCTTGACCTGAAGATTGTTCAAAGGGTGGTCAAAGGATTCAGAGGTGAATTTACATCCGAAGGCCCACAGTGCAGTTATTCAGGGAGATTTTGATGATTCTGTTGTCTCTAAATAAACTTGTTCTGTTTAACACCTCATTTTATGACAATGACGTAAGGCCCTTTGACGATATGAGCCAAAGTTTGTGGGAGCTGTGTGAAAATTCACAGCTCAAGTGTGAAGACTCATATTTAAAGTTTTCACAACATCATAACTTTCACTTCCTTTCCTTAGTTGGATTCTGCTTGATAAAGAACAGACATGACTTGGGGAAAGTTATTTATGAATAAGGGTTTTTTAAGCATACTGGGGTACTCCTTTCTTTACACCTGAGCTGTTTTGGCACTTTGACTTTGCAAATAAATAGCACTGGTGAAATGACTCACGTGCACCTCATAGCAGACATTGGCATGTTAGCTGTGTGTTTACCTTTACTTCCACTGCTTTGATCTTTGACTCTATAGGAGGCCATGGGTGTGTGTGTGTGTGTGTGTGTGTGTGTGTGTGTGTGTGCTGAGTAGTGGGGCTAGGCAGACCTCAGCCAATGCCCCTGCAGTGCAGCAGTGCATTTCATTGATTAACTCTGTGGCTGTATCCATACACAGCACCTCTCCCACTAAGAAACATAAGTCACTGCCATTAAGTTAAGAAATAGAGTGAAATAGACAGGGAGACAGAAAGAGTGAGAGAGACAGGAGGGAAGGGACATAGCCTTGAAGGATGAAGACATGGCTGAGAGAAGGAAGGAAAGGAGTGAGGGAGAGTTAGAGAGCTCTTAGAGGTTCAGTCGTTGGTAATCCCACCCACCAGCCTCCTGCTGCTCATTTCCTCCCACAAGATTGCATGGATACTCTGTGTGTGTTGGAGCAGGTGCTGTTTTCTCTTTTTTGTCTCTCTGTTTCCTTTTCCCACTTCACAGGAGAGAACGAATACATGGATTTCTTACTAGACCTGAGTGAACACCTTTCACACACACCAACTCTTCTTCTGACGTTTTTCTCTTTCACCCACACACACTACGCTGTGATATCTGAGCGTTCATCTTGTCGTTATGTTGTTTTACTGACACTTCATGCCATCAGATGTTAGCACAGAGGTGTAAATATACACAGTTGTGCACTAGAAAGGTGTGTGGCAAATCTGATGACGGGAGCCCCAGTCAAACCTCCATAATGTTGTTCTTTTGTGTTACTCAAAGCAAAACTTCAGACTCTAACAGTGAAATCAATTCAACACTAAAAGTTGCTCATGAATAAATGAGGACCAACAAAATATCCATCTTGACCTGAAGTTCTCACTTCTCATTCTTTCTAATACTGTCACTGTTACCTTCTTCACCCACATTTAAAACTCATTGCAACTGAACGTCATCAAAAGTCAAACTGGGAAACACGTAGACACGAGCTAAACTAAATCAGGGATTAATGGTGTGCTTTCGCTTGTGGCAATTCACTGGTACAACACTGAAAACATAAGATTCATGACATATCCTGGGACCACAAGGTGTGTATCTATTCACCTGTTTTTCTGTGGAGTTGAAAAACAGAAAATAAAAAGGAAAATATTGCATAAGTTTATGCATAATTATGCTTGGCTGAGAGGGTAAAGCAAAACACGACAAAATGCGATGGAAGCATACTTAGTGAATAAATCATGACATACATGGAGCAAGTGACTTCAACATCCACTGAAGCTTCGGCTCCACTGGAGCGATGAAAAACAGTGGCAGAGGAGAACATCAGATCTGTGTGGAGCGATGCAGAGATGTTAATGCTCCACAAATCAGCACATGAAACAAACATGAATGCAGCATTTCCATCACATTGTCTACACATGCACACATCCACACTGCATCATCTTATTTTGCACCTTCAGCTTCTCCTCATCTCATACCTCCTGATCCATGCATTCCTTTAACCACTGATGTTTCTCATCCACACACCTGATTTTTCTGTTAACTTAAGTCTTTTAATTTCATTTAATTCTATATTTTTAAGTAAACCTCTTGCATGAAATCCATTTTTGTAATAATACCGGAGCCAGTTAGTGAAAATTCACATCAGCTGCTGCAGTGAAGAGGTGTGGTGTTAACAGGAGATTAATTGGCTGATTATGCAGTTTACTGTCATCACTGTAAAGGCCTTGGATCTCCATCTGCATTTCTCCCCTCTTAAGACTGTGATAGTCTGCAATAGTCGGTTTTTGGTCACTAGTTTGCAGGAAAATATCAAAACAAGCTGAGAGATACTAAACAGAGCCACTGCTGTGCTAGAACACAACTGCCTACTTTCACATCCAGAAAACACGGAACATTGGCATTAATTGTGTGTTTCTGGCTGCCACTGTTATCCCAGTATTCACCCTCAATTTAGCTCTGTTCTAGTCTCCCAAGAACAAATATCTGGAAATTGTTGTCTACAAGAGACTGATGAGACCTGTTCAAACTGAACTGAACCGAACCATATAATAACCTATAAACAGCCAACAACAGCCAGTAATGATGCTCAGAATTCCCTCTATTCAACACTTCTACATTCTCCAAAGTACGTCCTGAACTGTACTTGCACCAAACATCTTCACCTGTTAGACTAATGCAGTCAAGACTTCTCAGGAAAATGCTTCTAAAGCAGCAAATATCTGTATTAACCCTTCAAAAATTAGGATACTACCATAGGTGGCCTTTATTATGGACTTGGTCTGGCAAAGTAGTAGCACACGTAAAAAGGATATGAGAAAACATGCTTGACTGTTGACAATATCATGGTTATAGCCTGACACCTTCCTTGTAGTATCAAAGGAAATTCTGACAGGTTTGAGGTAATAAAACACAAATACGAGCAGATGCTTGCCGACATGCTGGTAACCACAAAGCCACACTGTCGCCTCAGGCAACAGGAGATGAGTAACATTTAGCTACAAACTGCTGTCTGATCCTGGAGTTCCTGGGACAGAACCTAAGTATTGGTTTGTGGCCTGGTAAGCTCCCTGGGGGATTGGGAGCACATTAATAAAGAAGTTAGGGAACCCCTGTGTATGTGTGTAGGTGGTGTTACTGTAGCTTTCATTCACAGTGCCAGTTTTGTTTCTGCTGCTTTGCACTTCCCTTTTGTAATTTAATCAGCAGCCTTTCTGCATCTCAAACTCCACCTTTGGCAAGCCAACATGGCAATTAATTGGCTTATTAAATCCCTCCGCAATGCCCTATCAGCAAAACTATCAAAGACTAATCCTCCCTTTGTATTACAGTACTGTATGCAGGGAGAGAATACAGGAGCATTTGCTGGAGCTGCTGACTTAGGGTTGAGAGCTGTCAGTAAAACAAAGTTATTGTGCTGTGAAGTTGGGTGCAAGGGAAGTGGAGGAGGCACAGGTTACAGCTGTTACTGCAGTCCAGGTGTTTTGACATATGTAATTTAAGAGAGTGTGTGTCAGAGAGACACCTACTGTAGAATTGTGGATGAAATTCACCCATGTGAACCTGTCACCAACAGCAGACAAATGTTTAGCTATAATAACCTAAGCTCACAGTCAAGCCCATGAACATCCTGTATGTTCGTGTGCATGTGTGTGAGTATGAGTGTGATTTGTGAGATGGCTTATCCAGTGACAGAGAGAGATGGCTAATGTCTGATGTCTGATTCCCAAACATTTGTCATTTCACAGCAAGAGTAGCCAATATTAATCTATCCCTGTCCTCCCCAACGTCCAGTTAATCGATCCCTCATGTGTAACTGACATGCAGAGGGATTCACACACGCCAGCTGAATGTATTGAGATGAAAAAAACCCATACTTCAGTAAGTAAAGTCCTGCGTATCTCTCTGTTTGCCATCTCACCCACTTCAGAAGTTGTTCATTCTCTCTGTCATCAACCAAGGACGCAAACAAGGTGACTAGCACATCATCAAACCATCTGGTGTGTGATAAACAGAAAAAGCACCCCCACACACTCACACATGGACAGACAGCCAGTACACACACTCTCCCAGGATGCAGTTTATGTTGTTACAGCACAGACAGTTGCGGGTAATCCCAATTCAGCAGCAGCAGGAAGTGAAAACTTCTCAATGTGACCCCTCTGTGTGTCCAAAGTATCATTCATGACTATTGGCTCCATCTCTCTGCCTGACTGCTCCTGGTGATGAGCAACTGCAGTAGCCATGGGGAGCAAAAACACCCTTCTCTTTTGATATTTCCTTTCCTCTGCTTCCTGTCAATTCATCCACAGAGGCACACACCTCAGTGGTATGTATCTTCAACTTCTTGCGGCGCTCTGAGAGGGCATTGATTCTCCTCAGGGGAGGGAAGATGTGTCACCCTGATTGAATTGATAATGCTGGGCTAAATATAGGCTTGCGGCAGGAAGGAGGAGAGGAGGATATTTTTAGAAGTGTTTATAATGCCATGACTCGGACACTACCTCAGCTGAATGACCAAATGGGAGTAAGGAAGGGGAGGCGCCACTAAACACTGTGACTCTCTCATTGGGAGATGCACTTAGTGGGATTGTAAAAGATTTGAGTGGGTAAGTGCACTGTCTGTCCAGTTCAAAATGATCATCAGTTATGTTTAAAAATACGCGAGTCAGAATTAGTGCTCTAGAACATTTTGTTGACGTAAGCTAAATTGAATGGTTTCTTTGGCTCCATTGACTGATTTGAGTAATATATTGGCTTTCCGTTTACAACAGTCTCTAATCCATACTACACACTCAGAGCACTGAGTCTCCGAGTCTTTCCTCCCAGTGTGCTGAAGTGCCCACTTTAGTTTGGCTTCAGGCAGAGCTTACACGATGCTATCAGATATCACATTGTTGTATATTGAGCAGCAGTGTTACATAATCTATTTTGCCGTACTTTTGCAATTTGGGATTTATAATCATCTTTTCATTTTCCTCTTTCACATGCCCTTCGGCATATAAAACCCATGAGACACTTCTGTGTAAAGTGCTGACTCATTCAGAATTGATCCTGGTAATGGTATGGGGTCTCTCGCTGAGCATATCATGGGCCTGAGCTAAATGCTAACCCTTTACGGTTCTGAAACCTATGTGAAATTGAAGCAAACAACATGGTAAAAATCCACATTGATCCCTGGTCTTTTATTCTCATATTGCCAACTCTTCCCCTCCAGTGTAGATCATTTATGGAGTTAATTGATTTGTCCTGCTGTGCTAGTCCCTTCTGCCGCCAGCCACATGCTGAGCCATAGGACATGTTCACATTGTAATATCCAGGGTCAGCGACAAGCAAAACACTAACTTCTAGATCAATCAGAAATCCAGCTGAGATGAGCAACTTTCCTTCCCTGTGTATTCACAAGTGATGCATGTATGAAAAAGAATGATTTGTGTTGACTTCTGGGATTTTTCTGTACTGCAGTGCCTCAAGTTTTTTGTACAGATAAAATAAATGCTTTTATCATCTCTTTAGTTGCTTGTCCTTCTCATGTGGTTTCATCCAAATCACTATGTTTTTCTTTCACAAATCCCTACAAATTCTGTAGTCAGCCACATTTAAACAAAATGTCTTTATCATTCTCCAATCAAGTGACATAAAAAGAAATGTGCATGCAGTTTTTTTTTAATGATCAGTGACATTAGCAGTTGTGCCTCTTGACTAGGAACCTTTGACAGGAATCAGCAGTACCTATGGTCCAAACTCACCTGTAGATAGTGACAGGGCCTGAGGTTAGGCTTGAGGTCGGTGGGCGTCATGGGCTTCTCCAGGTTGAGTGAGGACTTCCTGTAGGCTTCCTTTGCTTGGCTGACTGTTAGGGTTGACCAGGAGCTCCTCTTCATGAATTTTCCCTCTGGTGCCATGCTTATACTCTCGCAGGCTGAGCACTTGACATCGTTGTTACTCTTGGAGGTCTTGATTGATACGTCTCCAGTCAGATGGCCATGCACTGAGTCAGGGTAGCAGTGACTGATGTGGTCCACAGGATGCCGTGACATGACACTGGGTGTTCTGTAAGTGCTGTCACTATCCAGGTTGTCATCCGAACTCCACCAACCTCCTGAGCGCTGCTTGCCACTGCCATCAGATTTACGTTCTTTACTCTTGCTGCGTTTGCTGTGTTTGTGGTGGCCCTGGTGGTGGTGGTGATGGTGGTGGTGTGAACTGTCGCGGTGCGAATCACTTTTGGTACCATTCATCTTGGAGGAACCTTCTAGAGAGTGGGATTTTGTGAAGAGCTTCTGTACAGAATGGACTAAGTGGCGTATTCGCCCTGGGCTCTCATTGCGTTGCTCTGTAGTTGTGGTTGTGGTGGAGGTGCGTTGGTATTGAAGGGTGTGGAAGCCATCCCGGTGTAATGGCATCTGCTTCTCAAACTGGTCTAGGAGGTTTGCTGGGATTCGGTTCATTTTGCCACTCCCACCATGCGAGGATGAGCCACCGTCATCTCGGGATTCCCTGCAGCCAGATGTGTTGCCACCAGTGTCCCGTGAAGTGCTTCCGTAGTGCATGCGTGGGAAAGTGCTACTAGAGATGGAGTGATCGGTGGCTGACATGGACACTGGCATCACCATACACTCAGAGTGGATGGAGCTCCGTGGGGAGCAGCGATGGTGACTGTCGAGGGGGCAGCTCTCCGTGGGGCTGAGGAGGTAGGAGGGGGGTCGCGAGTTTCCATGGTGGAGGTGATGGTCCAGGGAATGGTCACATTCAGCCAGGCCGCAAGTGTGGGCAGAGGTTGGAGAGGTGAGCTGGAGCTGGGCAGGGCGGCCGCCAGAAAGACCCTTCATGTTCCTGGGTGGAGGGGAGTAGCTGTCCTCATCGAAGTACTGCGAGGGCGACCATGAATACTGCTGGTCTGAAATAGAGAGAGTTACAAAATTAGATCACAAACAAAGGTGACCAGCATTTTCCCAGTGGTCATTACGGACCATGATTTCATTCTACAAAAGACACACATACATACAAAAACTCAAAAAGTAACACATCTGAAATGTGATATCAACAGATTGCACTGACAAAATCTCTGCTGCTTTATTTTTTCTGGGGATGGCATACTGCTAAGAGAGACAGGGGAAAAAAAATGAGACCAAAAGAAAGGCAAAGGAAGGCGACAGGTAGGAGCCTGCTCTGCCATTTATCCAATGCAAAGTGAAATAATAGCCTATCACTCTGCGGTGCTGGTGTCATCCGTCAAAGCCCTGAGGAGAACGCTGTGAGGCATACGGCCAAGATAGGCGTCCTTGGGAGACAATCCCCACACGCACCCTTCCTCCTTTTCTTTATGTTGGTCATGTAGTCTTAGATTAAAACCCAATTCTGTGTGATCTGTCACCAAGGGCAGACATCCCAGCACTCTATTTTAATGTATTTAACATAATCAGAGGATATGTTTACTTAATCTTTACGCCTCACCACAGTCTGCGGTCACTGTGATTACAATTTTCTCCCTTTGAAAAATTCCTTGTGGGACAGTAAGTATGCTATATGTCATGAATGACTCCATAAATAATAAACTGGATGGTCCACCTTAAATGTGGCTTTATCTTGAAAACAGTATAGAATAGATCCCCAAAACAATTCAAAGGTCTTTGTATCAGTATTTTTTTTTTAATTTATTAGATTTCAGCTAGCTAATGAGTGTCAAATTATGTTTTATAACAAAAAATATAAAAGCGCAGAATCTTATTTACCATAAATGTTTAGTTCTCTATTTTTGTATTAATTAGTCCTTTTGTCTCCCTTCTGTTTGTCCTCATTACCTGGTTCTCCATGAAAAGCTGTATATTGTGAGAAATAGTGTAGAACTTCCCTAGGTTATATATAAAACCTATCTGTACACTGTCTAGTGAAATAGGAAATAAACAAACAAAGAATAACCGCATCTACGCTTGCTTGCCTGGCAATGATACGCCTCATAAACCCATGCACTTTCACTCCCACTGTAACCCCATAAAATGAAGGAGAGGAGAGTTTTTATGAGCTACTGTAGTAGGATAGGAGGGGCGTTTTAGTCCAAAAAGTAGCACTTTGAACATACATCAATGTGTTAACAAATAAATAAATTCTTAAAATATTATCATTAACTTAAGTCTGATGTCTTGACTGAATTCCCTAAAGCAAGTGTGCCCTGACAAACGTAGGAGTTGAGTAAGTTGTCTTAGCTTATTCAGGTGCTCCAATAAACAAAATTACGAGTAATGATGAGTGAAACATTGTGGTTACAAGTAACTGCAAACTGTGAGGATGGAGGCCTGACTTGACGTTATTGTTCATTTCATACTGATAGTATTTGTTGCTGTTGCTCAAAATTAAGGCCACATTGCCACTTAACAAACTTACTTCCTATCTAATTTTTTTTTGGGGGGGGGGGCAGGGCTTTATCAGTAAGGGAATATATATCTTTGTCACTGAGGACAACACATCTGTCTTTCTCAGAACAGCTCCCTCTTTCTATAAGTATTTTAACCCACCAGTAACACACTATGGACACCATGGATGCTATTATTTCTTTTTTTTGATCAAAATTTCAGAACACAATTAATGCACCTGACCCAAATAAATAGCTTTTTGCTCCATGCACTCTACTTTTCTTCAAAAAAACTGGCGCCTGTATTATCCACAATACTACTTGAGCCCCTCCAAGTGACATCACTTGAGGTAAAATCTGTGGATCTGTGGATTCAAAAATGATACAACTTTGCCATAGTTGCTTTACTCACTATAGTCCAATACAACCAGATTTTTAAGGGATAGCTATCACAGTATACACAACTTATATTGCGTCACACTGGATATCACATTTCCCCTTCCCGCAACCACACTCCATGTATTAAGTGAGGAATTTAAAACAGATTTGTTTGACGTCTCAAATATATTTCTTATAAGATTTTGTATTCAAGTATAACTGTATAAGCTTCACTCTAGTAAAAAAAAGTTACAAACCAGACAGTGTGCTCTGTGAAGCTCCTCTGGGTCCTGTCATAGCACCCAGAACACATTTGTCACTGTGTATACTGAGGATTTTCCTCTTGATTGTGTTGTCAATAGCTCTGAGACTAACTATGCCGTGAGTGAAATGTGACTGAAGGTGTATGTTCCTTTATATCTTTCATGCTGGATAAAATGCATTCCATTCAGACTTATTTTTAATGAGGTCTAAGATCTCAGTCCCTGAGGTACAGTGTCTGTTGAGATGAAAACAAATTCTCCTTGCTTACCAGTCTTATGTGAGGATGTCTCCTTGGCAGCCTGCTATAAAATTAATCCAGGCTACTCAAAGTATGCATTAGGGAAAAATGGATAAGACATTTTCCCTTGGGAGGAACTGTGTTTTTTGTCAGGCTGCACAATACAAAATTAAAAAAAAAAAAAACTATCAAAAATATTACTACAGAATGCAAATCAGTAGGTTAAATTAAGGTGAACTTGCTCAGACCGAGCCAGTCTAGTGCTTGCTAGGAACTGCAGCAGAAGGATGAAGAAGCATTATTAATTGATGTGAGGCTACAGTTCTGTCTGAAGTTATGTCACCGCCTTACTCTAAGGCCTTAATCTGATGGCTGACTATTCCTTGAGGTATCTCAGGGAGCTGCTCTGAATAAATTGTCTACCGGCAGCATTATGGCATTTCCTGGAATTATACGACAGATGACAGACTCATATGCCATCCAACTCTCTTTCTCTTTCTTCACTTTGTCCTCAGCTGATGTGGAATTTAAGTTTTGCTAAAGAAAAGAAAAAAGTAGACGCTTGATTCAGAGAGTTAGTCCTGCAAAACATTTTGAAGGTTACTTCACATTAGCACGAGTCGGACTGAGGCACAGTGGCTCTCACAGTGAGTGAGCATCCTTCTGGCAAGCGCTCTGCAAACAGGGAGACAAGTATCTGTGACAGGGAGAGGGCTTGTTGTTTTTACACTGATACCAGCACCTGCCATCACATTATCAGCTCCCCGGCAGGGGTGCCAACAGCTAAGATGGACTGCTAGGGTTGTGGATAGAGGGTGCATTTAGAAATGGCAATTAGATTTCAGCACAACATACATCAGTGAGACAACATTTTCTGTGAATGTCAGGCTATCATACTTTTAAATGTTGATGGGGTAGTGATAATAATCATTATGCAGATGAAGGCAGAGCAGCAGCATCTGTTATTTTTAAGAAAGGAAAACGCAGCAGTAGTTGATGCTGTCTTCTTAATGCTAAAGGCTAAGCCAATTCACTCGACGCGTAGACTTTTTTACTGCTATGACAAAAAGTCAACCCATAACAACTGATAAACAAATCACATTCAACTCAACACTTCGGCAACCACCCAGTCATGTCTGACTTAACACCTGAACCAATATCCAGCTCCATGACGTTGTCAGAGCCCTTTGGGCTCGACGGTGATAAGCACACCTTAGATCTGACACGAGGTGCAGGGGGAAGGGAAGCGCAGTCAGAGGAAGAGCCTTATTTATTAAGGGCTTCTGTTTGGTGAGTAAAGGTCGTTTTGCTCCTCTTAACACATTAGCATTTAAATAGCATTATATCTGCACTGAGTATCACTGACAGCTCCCACTCTTCCACTGGCTCAGACCCTAACCGGAGTTGAAAACAAAGTTAAAAGATAATAAAGCGCTGGACTAGACTGAGAGATCAAAGGCATGCGACCTTCACACTTGGCAGTGGTTAGCATGGTGGCTAGCTGCAGTGCTATTTAAGAGAGGATTAAGATAAAGGCGACTGTGCGCAAGAGTCCCAGTGTTTGAGGCAACACACGAGAGACTCATGATGAGTCTTTAATGTTTTGCTTCAGTGAAAGAATCTGTCATTTCGGAGTCGTTTGACATAAAATTCCCCAAACTGCTTCCCTGCTTTAATGTGGTTATTTTATCATTCTACTGGTCTACTGTTAAATATGTATCAACAGCAAACAAGATGATGTTTAATACACTTAAATCAATTACTGCTGAATAAAATCAACCATTGAAAGGACTAGCTTTGAAGACGCATATACGTGTCATAGGTTTTTATCCAAACACTTACATACACTGTATTAATTACATCCACACAGTCATTTAGTTTTTGTATTTTTTAAAGGGTTAGCAAATTATTTTGTATATTTTTGTCCCCTGTAGAATTTCAAATAAAAAAAAGCAACCTGAAAACATCTGCTAACTTCCTTTCAGTCCTACATGTTTTTTTAATTCAATAAGAAATTCAATGTGTAGCAAACATAAAAGACAGGAAAAAGATGCTTTGTATAGCATTAGCAGCAGAAACAAAAATGTTTCCAAAAACAGCCCTTGCCAAGCTATTCCAGCAGCATCTCTTCCCACAGGCCAGAGGAAAGTCACACCACTTATTTTCTGAGCAAAACAAATCAATAGAGCAGCTTTCTTATCCATCTCCCAAAGGTTGGTCTCCCAAGAATTCTGGCCTTTCTTCAGAAAATCAAAGGAACGAATTGCATCCTCGACCCTCGAGGCAAATCAGCAATGGTCTGAGCTATTAGATTGGTGAAGGAGGCAATGGACAAAGAGGCAAAGTAGCAAATCTGTCAGCTTTGCAAGCCTCATGATATCCACCACAGTAACTTGGATAAAAAAAGGCCCCAGCTTACAGCTCTGGCAGATATCCTGCTTACTTGTCCATCTGAATGACAGCGCATGACTATTCCAGCATGCTGTATATTTCAAGTGTGAAGGGTGAGCCGAAACCAAATGCAAAGCATTTAAGTTGCTAATGCAGTACTTGACTAACTGAGCTGTTTCAAACTGCCGCAGCAATTTGGAGCCAATCACTTGTCACTGATATTTTTCCCCCTCATAGACCATCTGTCTCTGGCTGAGCGTGACACCTAAAACGCCAGAAAATAACAAACGGTTCCGTTCATGTTTGCTGCTCTGACTGATGGCTAATGTGGAGACCAGAGATGAAAAACAGAGTCTGTTACATTACCACTGAGTCAGCACTGCATGTGTCAGAAGTGGACATGCATGTTGGCATGCAACAATGGGGAAGGAGCTGCTCTTACAACTGCCTAAATCAAACTGGGAATTCATGTTGGGATGATTGAGAGCGCAGCCAGTGTCACTTAATCTATATTATAAAAGTGATTTACACTATTAAGAAAGACCAGCCGTCCACACACTCACTTCTGTGTAATACCAAGAGACATGCTGCTTCTGAGTCTATCATGAACTTTGTCACCAGTGTTAAAAGATTGACATATTACGCAATGAAAACAATCACTGTTTATCTGTTAATCACAGCTGACAACCGGAACTGAGCTGTCACAGTGACAGTAGTTCACGTTGCTTTTATTTCGAAAACGTCTGATTAAATGTCCCGTTACATAAAGGGAGATGTCAGTCACAGTCAAGTGTTGCTGTTCTTCCAGAAGTGTGTGTGTATACCTAAGAACACACATTAGGGTTGCATATGAGGAACTGAGACAATAGTATTTACTGAGAACTCTGGTCAAAATCTGTAAATGTTTCTTGCAGAAAACATACCGCATTTGTGCTTGTGTGTGTGTGTGTGTGTGTGTTATTGCTAAAACTACAGAACTTTCTTAGCTTTCATAAGTGAAGTCTACCCTTGACAAGTTATTACTGAATCAGCTTGTCAGCAGCAGTAACTTCTTCCAATTACTTTTAATGGTTAAAAAAAAAAAAAAAAGCTCACCTGTGTGACAAAATATTATTAAAGTAATGGTGAACAACACAAGTGGCAAGCCTCCAAAAAAACATTCAAGAATGCTGAAATGTTCCTCTGCTCTAAATCACTGAAACAAGTAGCTGATAGCGGTGCAGTGCAAGAGATTCGCCTCCACTACGACTGCTGCATCAAGTGATATTCTCAGATTAGCACCACAAAGATGACCCAATACAACCCCTCAAATGTATTCAAACTATAAAGATATGTTAACAAACAATTCTGTATGGGTTTCATTGATTTTTTTTTTTCACCTTCAAAGATATTGTGCTTTTTACAGGCATAAAAACAACTTCATTCACGGTGAAAAATCACATTTCACTTGAAAAGAAGCACTCATTCCCGGGAGGCAATAACACGAAACCCCAACATGCAGTGATGTTCATCCTTACGTTTAACTGCACAGATGAGCATGCTTGGTTTGTTGCACTGTAGCCTCTAGCAGTTTGTGTCCTACCAAGCTGCATGTGGTTACGCTTATACACCTGACAGTGCTGTCTGGATGTGAGAGATGGCAGTGAGAGGAACCCCCCCCCCCACCCCCAGCAGTCCTCCTTACAATGAAAGCCTACACCCTGCTATCTTTCTCCCAGCAGGGCTGAGGTTTGCGAGCATGGAGCAAGAAGAAGCTGGCTGAGGTAAGAGGCTATTGTATACCAAGCTTCTGTAAACAGTAATCAATAGGGTAAGACAGTTTGTTGTGTGTGTGGCTGTATGTATTGGGACAGTCTGGGGAGAAGGCAGTTACAGGAGACTGTAAAACGATCCTGAGCGAACAGGAACCATAATGGCAAATATGCATATTCCTGCAACTCCTCCCCAAAGAGCTCTGCACACAAGTCTAACAGCCTCAGTACTAATCTCATCAAAAATGATTATGCTATTGGCAGGCTGTCCCAACAAACCTATAATGGCAATTTCTCTTCTCTAACACCCAATTTCACCTACGGAGTGGTGAGCTGAAGGCAGCCATAGTATTTAGCTGCAGAGAGATTATGGAGAGCTGATAAGGAGAAGCTGCTGAATGTCTGAATACTTATCATGAGCCTGTTAATGATGAAGTGTGTTATCTGTGCTATGCTCAGCGCTCCCCCTCAGCTCCCCTCTCTCTCTGCCAGTCAAAGTGAGAACGGAACGATAGGTGAGAGAAAGAAATTCAACAAAGTGTCAGGATCAGCGTTCCTTGTTCATCCCAGAAAGACAATCCTTGAGGCTTTTGTGCTGCCCAGCTTTTTTGGATCCCCCTTTTCAAGTGTGGAACTGAACACAAAAGGCAGAACTGTTAATGCCTGTGTTTAAAATGTGTAGCCCGTCTTCATCCCACACGACATCACAACAGCAGCAGTGGTGCCAAACTGTCTTGCTATCTTTGTATCATTTCTTATTCAAACAACAATCTCCTCAATCTAAATCTTTTCAAGGCCCCATTTTCATTTACAACAGCCACAGAAATTGACTTGGAGTCCAACAATGTGCCCCGTGCAAACTCTTGCCAAGTGTGGTAGATTGCATGGACTTGCATTTACATGGTGGACTCATAAATCCAGCACAGCTATCCAGTTATGAATAAATCATGCTGAATGTGAGATTCTGCCACAGGAAAAGCCCTGTGACTGTGTGTGTGAGACAGAAAGAGAGTAAGTCACATCTTATGTAACAGCCAGGACTGAATTCCCAGGAAACTTGTTAGAGGAAGCCTCAGAACTGTTCCCGGTTGCCCTAGCAACACGCTCCCAGTTCCCATCCTTTGCTGTCTTTGGAGTCACGGGGGAGTTCAGGACAAAATGTGAGGTAATTTGATATTGTCAAACTCTTTATTATTTGCAGGGATGACACAAGCGATGAGTTTATCTGGTGTTTGTTTTAGCTATTCAGGATCCAGCTCATGTTTCCCTGCAGATGAGAAGGTCCAGAGCAGAGTTATTATAGTTTTATAGTTTTTTTTCTTTTTTTATTTCATCCTTTGGTCTGGGTTTTCAATTCAGTTTAGTTTCCTGAGGGGGTTTTCTAATTTCAGTTTAGTTTTTACTGTTTAAAAATGCTTAGTTTGAGTTTAGTTTCAGTATTATTTTTGTTTTTTTATATTATAAAAATAATATTGGGGGGGGGGGGCTGTTATTTCTCAGGGGCAAGATTTAAGAAGCTCAGAATACATTTTAAAATACAAACACAACACGGTCACGTAAATGTCTCACTCTCAGTGAACATGAAAAAGGCTAGAAGATAATTATGAAAAGATAATTATTTAAGCACACAGTATCTCTTAAGTTAGTTTTCTGTTTTACGTCTAGTTCATATTTTTATTTCAGTTCACTAAAATGTTTTTTCCAGACCTTGTTTTAGTTTTTGGTTTAGTTTTAGTTATCTATACTAAAGTTGTTCCAGACAGCCTTCAGTCCCCAGGGACAATCCATCACAGAACTGATTTTAAAAACACTACGGCTCCTCCGGGCCCTGCAGGCATCTACACTCCTCAACCTCAAGAAGACAATTGAAATCCTTTCCCCTCTAATATAATTTTCCTCTCTGCAGACCACAGCAGTCCAGAAAGTGGAGGGTGGGGGCCGACCATAATGACTTTTTGTAGATGGTGGTGATACAGATAGTCCAGTTGAGATCCTTATCTCTCATTCGCCTCTTTTCTCCAAAGTCAGCCGGAACATTAGAGGCACAAAGTCAATCAGTGTGTTAAATGATTTGCTGTGATGTTAATCTGGACAAAATCAGATCAGAAATTGAAGAGTCCGAACAGCATTTGCGGGTGGAAACAAGTGGTGCTGATAGAGTGCCACACAAGGCCTTTATTACCATAAGGATCACAGGCGCTATATGTGAGCTGAAAAATTTACACTTTCACAGGCTCACACTTGTGTGCATGCAGACTCCCACAAACACTGGAGCACTCACGTGTTGATCTGGATGGAGGAAGGTCGCATGTCGCTTTAGGGAGAGGAGGTGAACCTGGACACGTCTGATGGTAAAATGTAATTAGTGTAAGTGCCTGTCGTGGTGTTTTACTGGCCTAATCTCGCAGCAGTGAAATGAAACAAGTGCTATTGACAATGCCCTGGGTGCACTCTGAACGCATCATGCAAAAACTATTGACGGGCCAATGCTAGAGCAGCCAAACTGTAGATATAGGCACTAAGAAAACCAGATTATTAATATTCACACCAGACAAGCTGAACCAAAAACACAAGCTGGGTTTTTGCTTGACAGTTGTATTAAAATTACTTAAACTGTTTTCAGTCATTAGATTTGCTGCTGAATAATTTTCTGTCAATCAACTTATTGATTAATTGACAAATTCTTTCAGCTTCAGCACTTGTATTGTAGATCTTAGTCCATTAAACCATCCTCTGAAAGTCTAAGCTGATGCCCAGAATGACCAGCAGTAACGAGAAGTAAATAACAGACCAAGGGAGCTCCAAAAATGACCTTTGTGAGATGAGAAAGGTTCCAGTACAAAAGGTCACAGACCACTGAGCTGTCTTTTTCAACAAGGATATTAATTTACATATTAACTATTTCTTAAAATATTTTCTAGAAGGCCTAATTTTCTCTATTTCGAAGTTACATATGAGAGCCGTACTTCAAAGGTCCAACTAGGTAAGAACATTATGGCAGATGAAAAGCATATCCAACACTTGCTGAACTAGGTCTCTCCTCCTTTACAGTAAACATCACATGATGTGGCGTTCAAAGAGTAATGCAAATTATTTGCATTCAAGCTGTCCTGATCGTCCACAGCTGTGCAACAGCACTCCTGAGGGGGCAGACTGGCTTACATTTGCCTCCCCAAGTAATCACTCAAATCACATGATTCTAGTAATAATGCCCCCCCCTCCCGATCCAACACAAGTAGCTGTAATGGGGTAAAAGGAGATTTGGAAAACATGGATATAGGCATCCACCAGGGCCAGACTGGATTTGATTTAAAGCAGCTGTCACCTGTGGTCTGGAGACTGTGCAAAGACCGAAAGAAACGCACAAGAAACCAGACAAAACATATCAACAGCAAGTGCTGAAAGTGACTGATGACAGGACAAACATATTTCCCATTTTCAGTTGATATCTCTTCAGTTGTTTTCCCAGGAGACAGACTGCAGTCTCCTCCAATGAATCTCATTGGCAGGCCCTTTCTGAACATATTTTGAACCAAAATAAAAATGTATGCGTTGCTGACAAAGACATTTGAGAATATTTGGACTTACATCATGTCTGTTAAGCTAAAAAGCTCAAAATTTAGCTGAAGTTCAACATTGCTCGAAAAGCACTCTCTGACATAACTCCTTCTAAAGCAAGTGGAACCACTACCACAAACCACAGACACCCATCCCTTCATCTGTCCACCCACTCAAGACACTACAACAACTCTCCTTGTTCATTTCTTCCAAGCTTTGAGATGGAGGTTACTTACAAACAAAGCTTGAGCACATCGCTGCCAGGACCAGAGTGCTGGTCTTTGCCTGGGGCCACACACAGTACATAGGAAGATATGTACGAAGATATGTACGAAGATATGTATGAAGACAGTGGTACGTTGCAGCAGCCATGAGCTGTGTCCCAGTTCAGGGTCGGAACCCTTCCATGTCTGTGTTTCTGGACTAAATACGTCATAGCAGGATACCAATGAGTTCAAAGGCTATTCCACATGAGGTGGAGAAATCTTGCCTTCCTTTGTCCAAATTTAGAGAATACAAGTGTATTTTTTCACTATGCACTGGTCAACTGAAATTATCCCCAGTTTGCAGTCAGAAAGTGGGGAAATACCACAGGAAACATATAAAAGAATCACCATCAAATTTACCCAGTAGTTAGGGTAAGGTTGCAATCCATCACTGGCAAATACACAGTATCACATCAGCAACAGCACAGTGTGAACAATAAAAACCAGACACAGGCATAAAGCTGACTGTGTTTGATTTCATGACTTCTTCATATTGGTAATACTTATCTGTTACAGAAATTCTCAAGTCCAGGTTTGATTTTTTTAGAAATCTCCATGCCTTTGTCATTGCTCAAGGATTGTCTCTGGTGTCGAATTCAAATGTCCTTCTCGACCAAACCTCAGAAGTCATTCAGGAGAGTCATTGGACAGCTGGAGAAACATCAAAGAGGCCATCTGCATCTGCTGCCATCCTTGAACAGCGACAAGGGATGCCCTCATATACAACCACCTGGTGCCCGGCTTGAGTCTTGTACTTAGGGAGGTGTATATGGTCAAAAGCTTTGACAATGGCTAAGTGAACCTGGCCCTTAAAATCTTTAGATGGATAGATACTTTATTGATCCCGAGGGAAATTTATCACAGATCAACAGCAATAGCAAAAGCAAACATGTCCAAAAAGTCACTGTTTCCAGCTTCTCAGATGTCAGTAGGCTTTCTGATTACCTATGATATTAAATTGAATATCTTTAGGTTTTGAACTAGTATTTTATGGACTAAACTATTGGTCAGTGAATTAAGAAAATAACTGTCAGAATGAAGATAATGAAGATATCATCAGAGGACTATAATAATGTCACACATGTGGAACATGACATAATAAATTAGCATTTTAATAACATGCATTTTGCTGTAAGTCTAGTAAAAAAAAATATGGTAGTGTTATAAAGCATGTTACACCTAGTGAATATTGTAAAATGTCCACATCAACAAGCACTATTGAAAGTTCAAATCAAGAAGAGAACCAACCAACCAACTACATCATATTAATTTACCTCATTGTTAGCATCATTTTAAAATCCTGCATTAAAACATAACAGAATATGCTGTAGATTCTTCAGTGTTTATTGGTATGGATAGTGAAACGGCACAACATTTGGGTGGTCTGTCCCTTCAGTGAAATCAATTAAAGTGCCTGTGCTATCCCTCCCACTCTAATCGCCATATCCAACAAGGCGAGCCCCCGAGGGTAGCAATTGCATTGTTGCATCACATTGCTTCCTGATTGGCCTTTAATGCTTGTCCTTGAGGCCTGAGCTTTGAAAAACTCGCTCACTATATGTGATGATGTGTATGCATGCTGCAAGTGAATGAGCCACAAATTGCTTCAACGTGAGCATTGAGGATCATAATGGAAATAAATTTAAAAAAAAAACAAAAAAAAACTCTCTGACATTTTTTTTGCCTCCTGTTCCTCATAAGAGAGATTACCCAAGTGTGGGAAAACATGAATTACTAAGTATTCAATATTTGAAGGTATGATTCAACAAACTGTTGCGTTCAGTGAAGTCTGCGTGTGAGTATGTGATCCTACTGTGAATGAGACAAAGTGCTGTGAAGTCTCACGTCATTTCGTGTTCAGAAAAGGCAGACATGCAGGTTAGGTGGAAGTGAATGTGAGACAAAGAAGAGGATGAATTACTGTAGGACAAGGTGAGGTGAAGCATGCAGCAAGGCATGCTTATGATGGATTAATGCTGTTTTGCATGAATTAGTAGAGACATGCTGTGAATCTGTTTCACTCTGGTCAATTTAATACGATTTAATACCTAATTATGTTTCACTTGTCATCCTTTAATGCTGCCTGAACGCGAACAATGAGAGGTGGTGATTTAATTGATGCTGGCCTCCTCGTTCAGCACTCTGCTAATGCCACGGGTTTTGTCAATCTGATAAAGGCAATAGATAATAACTCATTACCTTGAGTTATTAATGTTGTGTACTCTCGCTGAGCGTGGGGCATCACTCATTAAGTCCTATTGGGCTACTTAGTGCAAAACTTGATCACAAACAGATTAGGACGAGGGATGGAGGGATGCATTTGTAAACACTGGCTGTGGTGACATTACATTCACAGGAGGGATGGGGGGAGGTAAAGTCCACAGAGCCGCAGTATATGAGGATATAAAGTTAAATGGTACTGGGACTAATTAACGTGCTTATGGGCATGAAGAGATACTTCCGGGTGACCAGATAAGTGTGGACTGAGTCAATAACAAAGGTCAGTATGCCTCGACCTCAGCTGCTCCTGTTCCTCTTGATTCCCCAGTTTACAACATGGTTTTTATAAAGGTGTTTTTCAGTCAGAGAGAGAACTCTGAACTCTGGGCTCTCCTAAATTTATCACCATAATTTTGTAATCAGTAATGGATCATTAGTAAAGTGGTATATAAGCAGCCGGCACACCTGAGTTTATGTTGTACCTCATTTCCTCATTTGCAGAAATTAATCACTGGGAGGTGAAACTCATAAAATCAATGTTGCCGTGCAAAATATCCTCCACTTACTTTCAGAACGGTTCTAAAGCAGATGTAGAACTGATACATGCTCCTTGCACTACAACAATTTCCGTTTTATGTCCAGTACACACAAACATGCTGTGTCCTGCTTATCCATTGTGAAACTAATGACAACAATTTTAACGAAATGTTTAAGTGAACTCTGTTGTCAGATTCTCCACTGTGTTGATTTTATGTTGTTGTTTTTTTCCTGTTTTATACAATTGAAAATGATCTTGGTGTAACTTTAGGTTGTTGGATTGATAACATGGCTAAGAGTCTACAGTGGTGGTTTGAGATAAATAACATGCCAACACCAGCTTGCTAACATGCTCGCCAACATGCTGATGTTGAACAAATTAAGTTTAACCTCAACCAGGTTCACCATCTTCATTTAAATTGTTACCAAGGTAACATCTGCAAATTAAGGCTAAACATAAGGTAAAGCTGAGGATGGAAATACCATTCATTTAGCTATTTGGTGAGAAACCAAAGTCCAAGGATAAATTGTCAATAATAAAAATAATAACATTTTGACCTGATTACAAACAACAAACAACAAATTTCGTTACCTTTGATCAAATATCTGTTGATCAAAGGTACGAAATGTTTAAGTGAATGAGTTGATCAAATATCTGTTGAGAAATTTCACACAAAATCACAAAATTAACCTTTTGATGATGGATGGCACAGATCATCGTTCATCATCTCATCAACCATGAACCACGATTTTTTTTATTAATCCATCCAATAGCTGTTAAAATATTTCATTATGGATGAAAGTGGTGGACTAACAGACCACTACCGCCATGCAAAGAAAAAAAAAAACAAAACAAAGAAAAAACCACATGGTCATGGGACAGATAATGCTATTTACCCACCTCCTCACCTCCTACTGTTAATTAGAAAGAATAATAATCATCATAATAAACCAGCTTCTATTAAGCTGTTGTCGCTCTAGCCTCCCAGCTTGTGTCAACCCACATCCAAAAAAACATGAATCAACCTCTCTGAATAAGACAGCAACTGGAAAGAGAGAATAAAAATACAGAGACAGTAATAGAGCCCTCCTCCAACCAGACCAGAAGGTCTCAGTTAGCTATCAATGTGTTCGGTAAAGAGTGCTCAGCTGTCTGCTGGTGTTCCATATTTGCACCTCAGAAGATGGGCAGGTAAGTGGTGATGTGAGGGAGATTTTACCAGTTTAGAGAGGTCTTCTGGGAGCCACAAGGAAATACCACAGGTGGAATTACTTGTACAGAAGTGCCTTTACAGCCGACAGTGATGGATTGTTTGGATTTTAGAATGAGTGTTAAGTGGGTTGGCTGTCAGAGTGTGCAATGTTTTAGGGTGAACTCAAATTAAGTATCTTGTGTGCTTTTTGAAAGCACTTCAGGTGAGTTTAAAGGTAGTGACCCTGCTGCTACAAAATGGGCATATTATAAGAATGTCACTGTTGCCAGAATCATTTTGAATTCACAAAAATGTAAAACAGGCTTAAATCCAGCTCCACGTGGTTCTTGATGCTTAATCCAAAACCTCTTGGCCACGAGTCTTGTGACTAATGGTTAAGTAAGTAACAGGGTGCATTACATTTCAGTAAAACACATCTGATGAAAGGGCCATGGCATGCATCCATCTTCCCCAGCTCCACAGCACAGCTTCTTGCCATGGAGATTAACCCAAAGTGACCTCTACTGATGCTGGGTGAGGAATTAATGTTTCCTGAGGTCCACATTGGACCCCAGTATTGAGTCGTCATGAGGACCCTTTAAGGAAGTGGGGGCCTTTGGGGTGAGGACACAGTACACACTATTAACCTCTATGAACTTGGATTATTGCCATGTCAGACTAGCGCTAGTTATCGCACACAGTCCTGACCGAAAGGGCTGGACATTGGGTCCTGGGGTTAGCTTGGCCCAGGAGGTACTGTGATTGAACACAGTCAGTGACAAGAAAATGCTGCACTCATTATTCTTTTCTGATGCACAGAGAGTTCCTTTGACAAAGAAACCAAATTTGAAGCAATCACTGTAACAGTGACACTTCTGATGCGATTCACATTCTCATCTGAGGTTCATATTCAGTCCGGAAACCAGCAATCCTCCAGTAGTTACTGGAAGAATTTCTAAACTATGTCACCAATAAATCATTTCTAAATGAAGACTCCCAAATCACACTTGCCTCAAACCTGTGGGGGAAGAGAGACCATTTGTGAGCAAATAAGCCTCACTCATAGATGATTCAAATGCTCCCTCATGGGAAGGGAAGGGCAGGGTAGGGTAAGGGGCAGCCCAAACTCACAGGAGTGCAGTTTTGTCATAATTGTTGCTGAAAATAATAACAGTCCCCTTCGGCAATTCACACTGTGAGCATTGTTCCGCTCTCCCTTCTTTATGCACAATGGGTGCGCATTTCCTCTCAAAAACCAGGACGGGGGAGCATGAGATATGTTTATTTTTAGCAATGAAAAGTGTATCTCCAACTCCAGGGCTGTATCTCCAAGGCATGTGGATACCCCTGTCATCATGAACGGGACTGAGCGCAAGTGTTAGATCAGTGCTTAATGTGTTCCATGTATGACAAAGAAGACAGTTTTTAATGAAAAAGGGAGGAATACCATGTGTTAGCAACTGCTTGGTAGCTGGCAATACAGTTCATCAAAGAATTTCCCTGGGGGATAAATAAAGGAATTCTGATTCTGATTCTGATTCAGAAACAGAGCGCCATAATGACATGAAAATTAGAGACTGCAGTCAGTTAGTGGCCTGGAGTATTACGTAAGACTTGATACTGCAGGAATCAGTTTTGTCATAGTGATAATGATGATGTTGTTCCCTCAGCAACATTCAATTTTCCTAACTAAACTTTTGGTCCTCTGAGCATATGTGTGTTATGTCGCTATCAAGTCTTAGCCCGACTGGAGGCAATGAATTCTGGGCCAGTGGGGAAATCTGTCTGACTTACTCAACTCAATTTCTGTTCACCTGAGTTGCACTGAGGTTAATAGCTAATAGAGTTGCAGATAGAGTGGTCACTGAAGTGCTATATCCCTGGTTCCCACATAGCAGTGGGTCTACATGTATCCAAAACACATCATTATTAAAAACACTGTATTTGGAACGTTATGGGTTTTCACATGTTCTGTGAGGTTTGCCTACTGTCATTAGGAAAAGCAGGGCGGAATAAAGAAGACCAGATGAAAAGAAATAAGCCTTATTTCCTGCTGGCTGACATGCTTTCAAGAATCCAATGTTTTTTCCCCAGCACAACTGAGCCAAATATCTGACTAAATGAAGAGGCTGCTGAGCATGATAATGTGATTTCAGTGCAAGCGCGTGAACTAGAGACGAACAATACAAAGTGAGAGGTAGTGTTTGGCAATGAAACCAGCACATCCTTGAATCAAGTCGAAAAAAAAAAGCAGCCTCAATGTTCCACTGTAGGACGTGTGCTGTATTCATTATCTCCCACGTCACGGTGATTCAGTGTTACTGAAAGACTTACTGTCTGTCATAGGGCACAGCGGACTGACTCTCCCTGTTACGTAAAGGCATTGTGCTTCTCTGTGACCTCAAGCTGTTTGAGCTTATCAAGTTGTAAACAATACACCACAATAAACTGATGAGCACTATGTCACTGAGCTACAGCCCTGCTTGTTTTATGAGCTGCTCTGCTAGCACAATGTCAAATGTCAATGATGCCCGTTTGGTTGAAATGAAAAGAATTGTCCCTTCATTCCCCATCGTGCAAAATCATGCAAAAATAAAAAGCCTGGTGAAAAAAAAGGACAATTGTTCCAGCAGGAAATGTTCAAGAGGTGGAAATTCAGATGGGTGAAAATAGGAGTATTCATGATTCACCCATGCTGCAGCCTGACAGTAGCCATCAGTCTTACATTCTTCAAAACCATTCTTCTGAGTGCTCTGAGCCTATACATAGAAACAGTGTGCTCGTGATTCAGTAGCAAGCCAGTGCATCATTTGATATCTCTGGCCCTGTCTAATGCTTGGCCAGCCAAGCGATGCATCTGCGGAGACTTCATGAATAAAAGCGTGGCAATAAACTTTGATTACAATCAAAAAGCGGTGCAGGGCTTACATACGGCGAGTTTGCTGTGCTCTGTAATCACTAGCATCTCTGAGATGCCATCACTTTAGTGAGTGATGATTAATTTCTTTGGGGCGCCGTGCACATGAGGCCCTTGATCATATGGGGTAGGGCTGTGATGACAGTGGTCGTTCAGCAAGGGAGTCTTATTACGGTAATTGGTTTATGTTGACAAAAAAATCTGAAGAATTAATGGCTGACTGGGCGGAACAAACTGGAAGGAAATTCCCACCTTTCCCCCTGAGTGTGTGTGTGTTTAAAGAGGAAGGGGAATAAAGGGAAAGAGGTGCTGAAGGGGAAAGATATTGAGAGGCTCCCAGAGGCAACGTTTGGGGTTTTAATAAACAGCTCTGAAGGAAGAAGCAGAGCCTGGAGGGAGAAGACCTCAGCACTGATGACCACAGCGGTGTGAGACAGTGGATACAGACATATTAAGAGGAGGAAGGATGGACGAGAGCGAGAGGAGACCTGCTGATGGGGGCAGCTGCGGCCTAGAGGTTGGAGAAGCGGCTTGTGATTGGAGGGCTGCCGGTTCGATTCCCCCACCAGACAGGCAGGAAAAATTTGGGTGTTGTGGAGTGATTAATGGGAAAACAGTAGATGGCTGATGTGCCCTTAAGCAAGGCACTTAACCCCCAATTTGCTTCCTGGGCACCTGACAGTGGCAGCTTGCTGCTCCTGTGTGTTTCACTGCGTGTAATTTGCTGGGTGTTGCATGCGCGTTTAAATAAGGATGGGTTAAATTCAGAGGACAAATTCAGTGTGTGTATGTAAAAATTTATATACTGCCAATAAAGCTGATTCTTAAATTCTTAATTCTTATTCTTAGATTCTGATATATTTGGATGTCTGAGTATTTAATTTAAAAAGAATTCTTTTTACGTGTCTCAGTGTATTGAAAACCTCAGCGGACGATGTGCTGTTTTCCACAATTTCATTAAGTGGATGGTGGTGAGATATTCACCAGCAATTAGAGGAGTTCTAAAGTATCATCCTGAGTTACATAAGACAGTGACAAAGCGAACAAACTGTGAGAGTGAGAGAGATGAGAGAAAGACAGAACGTGAAAGAACAGGAAAAGGAGAGAGAGAGAAAGAAAAAGACAAACAAGGTGTCCTGATCCTATGCAACATAACAATCAATTATAGCTGACACTGAATTTTGACCCTTTGCTCCATTTTTAGAGCTTGAAATTCATGTTTTCATTTTGATAATAATGCTTGAAACAGTTAAATTTCCTGTGTGAATGCTTCATCCTGTGGATTAGTGTTGTTCTAACATAATGGACTGCATCTCAAAACAGGTACTTTTATGATGTTTATATGTACTGATGTAGTAAAGTCAAGAGCAAAATCCGATATGTCATTTTTCAAACAGGATTTGCATTGTGTTTGTTTAATGAAATCACATCTCATTTCATTGACTGTGTTCTGCCTCAGAATATGACTCTTACTGGTTATAACATTACAAATATTTGAGTCATCTCACTGAAAAAAAAACCCAAAAACAAACAAAACCCAAAAACAACAGGTTGTGCACTATTGCCAACAAGCTCTCGCTGTTTGTGTGTGTGAGTGAGTGTGTGTCTTAACATTTTAAAGTGCCCCTGAGTTGGTTGAAACTTTCTGCGATGTTTCTGCTGCTCATCAGCCTTTCGCCTGGAGTGATGTCAAGCTTTCCTCTCGCTATCCCAGGTTTCTCTGAGCAAAGCTGCTCCGTATGCGATCCCCTGCAGCCATTACAGCCGAACCTGGACAGCTGCTCACCTGGGAGACGCACATACACTCACACACACACACACATAGGCAAGGATCCTATTCTCACCTACATCCCCATTCAGGATGCAGGTGAGAATAGGAGCTCATCCTGGGGCTTTCTCATGTCACATTGTGGAAACAAAATACTGATAGTGGTGGACAGACAAAGGAAGAGACTACCTCTGATTTGAACTTGTTCAAGAGAGACACACTCTGTTGTGTGTGAGAAACACACTCTGTTGTGTGTCTCTCACCAGTTCTCTCTGCTGAAGGGTCTATCTTTGCCTACTCATTACTCAAGCCACTGATTTTGGCATTGCTGGTGACTCAGAGGAGGACAGATCGATGGCAGCAGAGTGTGAAAAAGGGAGAGTTGTTCCATTTCAATCTCCAGAACAGATACATCCCCACACATTTGTCATGCCTGCACTCAAATTGAAGCTAGATTAGATGGCATGTAATATCGGAGGCAGTGCCAACTATCTGCCACAACTTTCTCCTCAGGGCCTCCTTTCATTATTCTGGTCTGATAAGATTTTATATGTCACATACCTAACTTGAAGGCTCTCACTGAGCCATTAAGAATTCATTTCTAATATACTGAAGGGTAATATTAAGTGTAAAAATATCAAAGCAGTGGACTAAAATGTTAGAAAAGCGTGTGTTGAGTGACAATAAGTGGTGGTTTTGTGGCTCTCTGAGTGTGTCTGTGACTCAAAAAAGAATGAAGGGCTGAGAAAGCTGAGAGAGCAACTTTGGCTGCTTGATGATAAGCTCAAAAGATTGACTGCCTGCTGCACTTTTCCCTGCCGCTTGGTGAGGGGGGAAAAAATTGCTCGCTGTTTAAATAACATGTTTCTTAATCCCACTTCATTGGGCAGCTGCAGGCAACCTTCAGATGTTATATTTTCTTCTTACTCTCCCTGCTCGCTCCCTCCCTCTCTCTCTTAGATAGCTTTTAGTGACATAAAGCTGCTGCTTTGCCATCTTCTCAAACACTAAGCCCCAGAAGGTTGTGTCAGCCTCCCAGTGCTGGGAACGGCATTGCAACCCCGAGTCGCACTGTTGGCTGTCAGGCTACTTGGCTACTTGAATGTGCGCAGTATGGTGTGTGGAGCACAGCCAGATCTGCTGGCAAAGCTGGTAAAGCTGCAGCCCAAGATCTAAGTTGAAAGACAAGGCAAGTCAAGTTGAAGGCCAAAGGTCTCTGAATATGCGAAGGTAAGCATCAAATGCAAAAACTGCAACTTTAATCATAAAGCAGCTGTTGAGAGTGTATGGTATTTGGACATATTTGGGGAAGAAATTCCATTTCATAACTAGCTAATGCTGCTTCTTTTCATGGCTCATTTCAGGGCTATTTTTCCTATACCTACGCTTCACCAGTCAAATTATCATTACCAAGGAGAGCCAGAACCAAAAAGTTATGAATGAATGAATAACATGCCAATGTCTGAAGTCATTTTGTGCTATCACAAGTCATTTTTACTATTGTGTGTCATGAAACAGCGTCTGCATTAAGCTTTTTAAGTCATTTTACGTGCAAATATCATCCAGAAAAAGTCAGGATGGGTCAAACCGACACAGGACTTTCAAGCTGGAGACCTGTGGTTGTGCCAGTGTTGATGCATTTTGACGTAAGAAACGTTGTTACATCTTATATGACCTAAAGTAACCTTAATTGCAAACCACAATCCTTCCATAAAATCAACCTTGTAGTTGTTATGCATAAACCTAACCAAACTGCAACCATTTCAAAAAGGTAAGGTGTTTATTATTTTTTCCATGATGATGAACATCACATGATGAAAGCCACCTGACTTTTCAAAATCTTGTGGTGTTAAATGACATGCAAAAAGCTTAAAACACCTGACGTGACAAGTGAAATGGCGTGCAATTTATATGTCATCCCAAGACATCATTTTACTGCAGAAAAATAAACAAATTCTTAAAGTAATGACAACTGCAACCAAAAGCACATATCAATACAAACATAAAGAAGATACTGTACAGACTATGAGTTTTCTCAGCAAAAATGAATTTTAATTTAGTTTGACTTTAAGGAGCATTTTTCCTTTTTTATTAGATAACCACAAAGCTCATATGGCTGCAGGAGCACAGAGTGCATTATTATGGCTGTTGATCCTCTGTGCTGTATAATACACAGCATCAGTACTCCCCTCACACCTACCTACAAGCCTCCTCTATATTGGACACTGACCTTGGCCAGCGGTTTGGCTTTCATCCTATTCGTCTAGCCAACATACAATGTAAATGGGTTTCTGAAAATTAAAAATCCATGCTGCCCAATTCAATATGAGACAGTCTTTCTGGGCACACAGGGAATATGCATTAGGGCATAATGATATTACCTATAACTCCAAGACACCAGCCACTCTCCTGAGGAAATGGCTAGAGGGGCCTTGAAAACATACATGTTTAAATATGGGGTTGTGCAATAAGAAACAGTGCTGACAGGCAGCTTTTTACAGTGTTGATAAAGTGCACTTCATGATACAGACTGCTAGACATATAAAATAATACCAGAGTGCTTGGTGCTTAATGGACTGCAGTTCAGCACACTAACTTATGTAACATGTAGAAGCTTGATTGCAGTATTTTTTGTGGAAGGGCGACCACAGAAATATGGAAAGCATTACAAAAGCGATATATAGGCTTGACCTGTTTTTATTTTGCAAATGTTTTTGCTTTCTTATCTGTTCTTCAGAATTCAGACCCGCTGAAATCCTGTCTCACATTCATATACTTCTAATTTACAACTGCAAATATGTTTTGATACATAATGCAGCCCAAATGATTTCTTTTTATCAGCATGAGAAGAACACATTGCTCCTGGATGTCTGCCAAGCTGCAAATTGATTACAATTAACGTATGCGTAGTGCTGTCGAAGTATTGTGTTTGTTTGCACTAAAATATCTGCTCATACCAAGAAAAAGACGATTAAACTTTTCTATGGTTATTGTTAGACATTCACAGCCATTTGTTAAGACTGAGGCAAAAATCATGCTCATTGTTGAATACTGAAATAGTGACTTCAAGCACAAAAATGTTTAGTTTACTCACTTTATATGAAAGCAAAACCACAATCTCAACCTTCACCAGGTAAAATGTTTTCCCTGAAATTCCTCAAAGTTCTGTACTTTGTATACCTGACATCCACCCCAACCACCATTACAGGATTTGTGGGTGGTATAAAAGTGAAATAAACCGGTCGACATAATCCAGACAGCGGTTATTATTTCCATCAAATTGGCATATAAATGTAATTTCTGAGAGACAAGGTTGCCCACTCACCCTTTGCATCTTTCACTGTCCTTCTCTGTCCTCCTTAATGCATACCACGCACTTCACCTTCCTCTGACCCCCTTTCTTCTCAACCATTTTCTTTCTTTCTAACCCTCACAGCAAAGTTCAGGGTCTTGGTGAAGGTTCGGTTAATGATGAAATGCTCTCACATTTTCACCTGCTGTCGGTGAGTAAACTGTCCACGCATTGGCTGAAGGACGAGGCTCTCGTTCTGACACAAAATCAGCTGTGATTGTCTTGGTCACCACATGAGTGATGCAAAATGAGACTGACCTCATATGTCAGACATTGACTAAAATTTCATTAATTTTCATTAAAGGTATTACGTATTCCCTGGGTATGACGCTTCCTAATAATTTTAATTTGGAGGTTTGAATTGCCTGTCAAGGTGAATCCAGTGACTTAAACTTTTCAATAATGTTTATGTTTAAGGTGGGCCAGTCTATGAAGGTGTCCTCCCTGTCCTTGTTCGGTAATAGCTATTATTCAGGCCTGTGATTTCTCTCTCTGCAGCAGGGAATAGTAGTGTCTTCTTATTTTGACTCTGTGTTGCACAAAAGTGTGTTATTTTACATCACAGTGTGTTCTTGTTTGGGTCCATTTCACCCAACAACACACGAAAAGCCGTGACTGGCCGATACCCTTAGCTTCCCTGTGTGAACAGTTACTACAGAAAGAAAACCATTTATACATAAACATTGTACAAAACGTATTTAGTTATGCTGACTAAGCAGCTTTGCCTTCAGCATTTCAAGCTCTTATGCGGATTCTGTTCAATGTGACAAAAAAAACAGCAATATTACTGCGTGACCAATTAGTCGTAAGCACTACAAATTGCTGAGTAAAAGCTTTAAAAGCAACAAACTTGTATTTTAACAACTGCTTTAAATCTGCACCAGGACTTAAATCACTTACTGCAAAACACCTTACTGAAATCCCTTGACCCCCCAAAATGACACTGTTGCCACATGATATACTGTCCAATAATATTTTATGTGTTGGTGTGTGTGTATGTGGTGTATTGTATATGCATTATGAGATATGAGGGTCCCAGCAGGACATATTGCCCCTGGCTCAGCGTTCTGTACAAAGACAAAGAGACAAGACATTGCAAATATGCATGTCTGCACTTCAATCTCTCTCCATTTTTCTCCGTCACACCATCACACAGTTTACTCTCTGTGTGTCTTGCAGGACAGAAGCTACCTGCAGGCAACGAGTCCTTGGCTGGACTTACAAATACACTTCTTCTCTGACAATTCTCCAAGCAAACACACGAACACAGATATGAGCAGAGATTTTTTGATTAATATTACTAAACGGCACACTATTTTTGTATACTGATACGTTTAAGGCCAACCTTTTTTCAGTAACAATCAGTCAAATGGCAACGTTACATGTCAAAAAGGTTGCTCATAGTGACAGATCCACAAAGCTGCGATTACTGCTGTTCTCCTCAGCTTTTCACAGCCTTTCAGGGTCTTTTGTGACAGTTAATTTGGACCGTACAGCTCACAGCTTTGAAGAAAAGGTTCTGATAAATCTAATACGGCAGACAATCAAATTCAGCAACTTGCTGGTGAATATAATGAACCATTTAGCTGCTAAAAGGCAGATATTTTAAGAGTTATTTTAAGATGGAGAACAAACCAAACTATAAGCAAAATACTGGTCATACCATTAGTCGTCCTTGCTCCATATCTAAATAAGCAACTGATCGCTGACAGGTTCACCAGCTGTATAAGGTGATAAAATGTCATTTTTGTGTTAGTTTGTTCTGCTGCTTAGTACTGATTTAATGTGTTTAATGTTGTCTTTACACAACGTAGCTGTAACAAATAACCTAAAGAATCTCGCTAGGCACTGAATGCTGGGTTTGGGTAGCTGATAGCTGTAGACATACACATTTAGGACAGAAGTATTGAAGTTTGATAACCCTACAAAACCGCACACACACTTTTTCTTTATCTTTCTCCTGCTTTCTCAACCACTCCAAACTAACACACACATGCACACACACACACACACACCCTCTCTCGGGCTGGTACATCATACTTGCAGCTCTGTGGCCTTGATGCTCTGTGCAACATGGAGCAACAGCATGGAGTTGCCTCCGGAGCTTCCTTTTGCTCAGCTACACATGTTTGCACACATAAAATACTGTACACACACACACACACACACACACATAGATCCCCTGTCCTTCCCTCAGGGCTCTCCTCCCTCCTCTCTCTGCATGTCTCAGCAGGAAGGTCACAGGCACAGAGTTATCGTGCTCGATTTGATTACGTCTTAATCCAATCAAGCAAAGCAGAGAGAACACCATTGATTTTTGAGACAAAGAATAATGCTTATTGGGCTTAGAGGCACATGGCTGATTCCTGGACAAGGTTAAGTCCAGAGGGAAATATCATATCTGTCACTGAACATGTTTATGGCTAATATCCAGATATACTCCTCTCACAGCTAAATGCAAAAAAAGCTGTCAGCTCCTGTTGTGTTAACAGGTAATTTCTAGTCACTGTTGCTCTGCAAGATTGTCAGTAACAGCAGGCTGCCATATGAAACACAACAAAAGACAATAGATGAAACATTTATTATGAAACACAATATAGACCAGCTAAACATGAGGGACCAAAAAGGAATGATCACCCCTGAAAATGTAATCCATGCAAAGACAGAGTTTTAGAAATGAAATGGATGGAGACTTACGGGAATGATTTGGAGAAACATGAAGGTTTGTTGGAGAACGAGACAGTGCCAGTAGCATGAGAAGAGCTCTTATTATAGTGGCAGGCTCGAGAGCTAAGCAGCTTTCAGCTATTCAAAATATCACAAGCATGTTGTCCACATATGAACACACATGAGTGCGTGGACACTCATAGAATCACATGTGCACAAACTTTGATATTCAGTGAGACGCGAAGCAGAAGAGTCGGTTAGTACTGTAGAAGATGTGCCCTTCAGCCTTCATGCTGTCAATCAGTCAGGTCAGTAACAGTAACGTAAAGCACATAAAGATGTCCGCCTCTAAGAGTTATATCTGTTAACAAAGCCCTGCACTGCAGTGCCACTTTGTAATGTGCAGGGCAGTGGTTGAATGCTTTCCAATGCCTGACATGAAGTCAAACCAGCAGCAGGAGCCCATCTTTACATGCATACTGTATGTTATTCATGGAACCTTAAAACCTGGCCCGCACTGTTGCTTTGCTCGGATGAAGACTGAAGACTAGAGTGTTTGTGGCACAGTGTCGCCCCCGCTCCACTTCCCACCCTCCCCAAACAGCAAAACAACAAGCTGGGAGATGACGATGACAAGAGCTATCGGGGAATGGCGAGGCCCACTCACCTTCTGGTTCACCACACAGTGTGCACTGTGATTCTAAACAAGGACCAAAGAGAGACAACAGGAGATTAATAGAGGCAACACATATGTGAATGTCTGTGTCGGTGCATGCGTGTATGGGAACAAATATCAGCGTCACCACCCTCTATATAGAAATGTTAACCACTGTTATTCAGGACTCAGCAACCCTCTCTCTCTCTCTTTCAAAAACAAATAAAACAATAAAACAAACAAGCTTTTTTTCGCTCCTAATGTCCTTACAGAGCGGTACCCATGTGCAACATAATAGAAACACAGCCACCATGCATAATATGACCGTCAGCCACATGCGGCTGCATAAGAAGACAAAATGGTAAAGAGATAGCATCAGAGGGAAAAAAACAAAAAAACAAAATAACCAAAATGAGAAATCATAATGCATCAATTCATCATCGCCATGTGCTATAGATGCTGTGTGCCAAATATATGAACGCAAACCTGTGTGTGACTCCACATTTAAATTAAATGAAAAATGCATTGATTTATGACTGCATGTGTCCATCATTTTTATTATTCACATTAGGAATGAACAAGAATTTTAAGGATATAACAGGCTTCACATGCATCATGCATTTTCACGTAAACATGACTGATAGGTTGCTATTTTCATCTATTAGTCGACTCTTACTATTCCCATGCAAGCATAAGAGCAAACATAAAAGTACTGTAAGTCTCAAAAACTAAATCAATATATGGAGGTTAGTGTTAATGGAATATCAGTTTTCCCAGGAGCCAACAGAGTGCAGTAGGCCTCCAAGATTAATTTAATCAAACAAGTTTATTGAATGGGTTCGTTTTTCAGAGACACTGGGCATAATGAACAGAGTGACGATGAAAATGAGCGTTATGTCCTCAGGCCTCCATCTCCACAATGTCTCCAAAACAGCTGCCATGTGTCAGTGTTTGTCTCTCTTCCCTGACGTAGCGGCGGCCAAAAGAGGCCATGTTGTTTTTTAATGCGGAGGCTTTCCTTCATCTAATCACGGCTAATTAGAGGCTTAATTAGAACAACAGCAACCTTGGACTCATGACTTGTCTTTTTTCTTTTTTTGGTGAAACACAGTGAGCTCTTTTGAAGGTTCAAATCTCTTCGTAAACGGTCACACAAACATAACAAAACATGCCCATAAACGCTCAAAACATTTAAGAGCTGCTTTTTCACACTCTCTTCCTCAGACGACCTTGCTCCTGGGCAGAGTGCAGGAGGGACAGCTTGGCAGAGCAGCTGATGAATGAAAGAGCTCTTTTAAGGGCTTGTTGTCACTGTCAGTCTGTGCAGGTTGTAAAGTGTCACAGCCTCACCGTCCTCCCAACATTTAACTGCCAGCCAGTTCTTCTTTGGGCACTGAGGTTGCATTTGGCTCAAAAGTCCTCAGTGCTCCTTCAGAACACCTCTTCTATTTCTATTTCTCTTTCTTCATTAATACTTAAGTGTAGGTCAGAAAATCCTCCCATGGTTCAGTTTCTATTGCTATCAGGCCACACTGAATGCTCACATCACAAACTCTGAAGACAATTCCACTGAGGAAAGCTGTTATTGTCACTATGCATGAGCAATTGCATTGTGATGTAACTTTATTTGGATTTCTGTTCTCAAGTGCTTTTTTAAGGTTGGTTGCAGTTGGGGCCTGAGCGGCTGAACCACACACAAACGGTCTGGCCAGCAGTGCAATGGTGGACAGCTGAAGCCTGAAGACAATTTACTGGTTTAATTAGTCTTTTTTACTCCCCACTCCCTACAGTATAATTCCACAGAGTCAAAGCAATTGGCTCTATTAGTTTGTCCTGGCTGCTTAAATTTAAAGCACTCTTGAACTTCCCCGTGTGGAGCCCATATTGATCTTGGTCGGGCTAATTTTACAGTGTCGGAACTGTTCTTGGGTAATTCTCATTAGCTTTCCAATTGGAAGTATGAAAGCAACTGTCAGCTTAACTCATTATGCTTCTGCATTTGAGGATAAGGGGGAAGAATTCGATGCTAATTTGAGTCACTATGGACTATGGAGTCAAAGAGTTCTACATTTGGCAGCTTTTAATCTGTGTCTGTTATCTAATGAGAAATGAGCCTTTAGCCATGTTAGCAGCTCCACGAGGTTCTATTTGGGCATAACAGTGCTAAAAACTAAATATTAACAGGACCATATTGTCCTAATTAGCACAAAACACAAATACAGGTACAGGTGTGGTTTATCATAAAGTTGTTTAAACTCATTCCGAGGGCAACAAAAATTTCTGATGTAAATGATGTAACAAATTTCATAAAAATCCATCCAATAGTATATTAGCGCGACAACCCAAGAGTATTTGTTTTTCTAACAAAACTAATTTAACACCAGGATAAAAAGCAAGATATTATAGCCCTGTCTGTTTGAAAGTTTTGAGTGTATTTCACCTCTAATCGCACACATCAGTCATGCTGCTGAGTGGGGTCAGACGTGTGTTTTATTGTAAAAAGACACAACAGTGATGTCACAGCGTCCTAGAGTCCAGCTTTACATCACTGCAGCTGGATGAGAAGTTAAACCATCTAAGGTTAGCATGAAAGGATTTAATTCATTCTCTCTGTTAATAACCAATTGAAATACTAAAGGTCCAAAAAGTGTGTTTGAAATAAAAATCATTGTCCATCCTATGAGCAAACAAGATTCATCCAATGTCCCTGTTTTGAGGTGAAACCATGGCCAATTGGAGAGGGTTTTCCATTTATGCTACCCACAATACTGACAATGTTTCCAAGCAACTGTCTAGACAACTATCTCATATAAGGTTATACAAGGAGAAATTACAGAGAAGGTGCAGAGAAAAAGAAAGAGGAAAATTGATTGACTTTGGGGAGGAGAAACAAGTTACAGAACTGTTGTATCTAAATCAAGCCAAGTACTGAGTCTAGTTTATCAATACTGCTTTTAACCATACTTCATGAGAGAAAACTCATCTGTACAAAACAATCTATATCCAAAGACATTAGAGATTATTTAAAATGTTGGTCTGTTTTAGGATGCCAGTCTCAGTTACCATGCTTCAAAAGTACAGAAAGGCTGGACACACTGAGCTCCTGTTGGCTGTGAGTAAACTAACACAGATATTCACAGGGGTCTGTGGTGTCCCTTGGTATCGACCCATCTCCAAACATGGCATACATGGAGAGCAAATGCTTCGCCTTGATCTGATAATGTATTCATCCATAATTAAAGCCTTCATTTCCATATCAGCGCAGCTTGCTCACACCTTCCCCATTGGCTGATCTCTCCTTTTACCCTGACTCTTTCTCTCACTTTATCTTTCCCCAGTTCATGTGATGTATGAGATATACAGGTGCTAATTAGCTAGTGCTAAGACTGTTCTTGGATTTTTAACAAGAATGCTGCGTCTCTGAGAAAGCACAGAAGGCTATATAAAGCAAGGTGAGATGGAGCGTGAAGTGTGTACAGTGTGCTAACACAGGTGCGACAGAATAAAAACTTTATTTAGGGAGTTTGTGTATTTCTCAGTGACCTGGGATTTGCTGCGAGGAACAGCCCATAAGCTGTGTTTGTTTGCTCTAAGGTGGGCAGTGTACAGATTGAGAGACACAAGTCAAATAAACATCTGTTTATTGTGACTGGGTCAATAGGTGGTCAATAAAGGGAAGTACACAGTAATGTACAGCTCACAAAGTTGTGCACTGGCACAGATGAACTAACATGATTGTGTAGTTACCGGCATGACCGCCCACAGATAAACTCACTTGCACAGTTATACTCGAGCAAATCATAAGAACAGCACACACCCTCAGCTTCCAGCCTCATCTATGCGGACAATCACCAATTTCAGTTTACTTTCCCCTCGACTGGCTCAATCCATCTTCAGCGGGGCCCCCTGCGCACATGCAGCCTCCCCCTGATGCTGATCTTGCACTTCTCAGAGGAGACGTGGTGCTGAGCGCAGGGTTGGAGGAGAACTCATCAGCCTGGCAGTATTAGCTCTGCTTGCCTCTTCAGGGGCTAATTACACTGCACTGTCACACACACACACACACACACACACAGTTTGCTGCTGCACACACATTATGCACTGTTATGTACAAACTTGGTTGTAAGCATGGATGTCCACAACACTCATTAGTACTGCCAATATTAATGAATCAATAGGGTATGACGCTTAAAGGAATCATTCGACAGTTTGGGGATATACTCTTTTTTAGCAGAGGAGATGGTTGATAGCCCCCTCACGTCTGTCTATAAATGTGAAGTTAGCTTAGCCTTGCATAAAGACTGAAAGTCCCAGGAAATAGCTAGCCTGACTCTGTAATAAGGTAAAAAAAAGGACACCTTCCAGCACTTTGAAAGCTCCCTAAATAACACATTTAATCTAGTTTGTTTGTGTTGCACAAAAACCAAAGTGTAAAAATGACAAGATGCTGTTTTATGTTGGGTTGTGTGCTGGATGGACTGCTTCTTGGCTGGGAGCACTAACTTCCTGCAGCCTACACTGGTTGTCCAGACAACCACAATCTCATTGTTCTTATGTTTTTTTTTTCTTTTGCACAGATTATCAAAAAGATATAATAATAAGACATAACGTGCTAATTTATTAAAATGTGCTGGGAGGTGGATCTTTTACCAGGCTCTTTCCTCCTGTTCTCCAAACTGAGATGTTAAAAAACAGGAAAGACATTTGGATTTGGCCAAAATTTTGAATCAGTACAATGGAAGCAAAATAAAAACAGTAGAAATACTTATTAAAATTAAATTATAAATCAGAGACCACATCCTGTTATAAGACCTGACAGGAAGTCAACACCTGAACATAGTGTAATAAAAACTTGTTGTCAAAAATATTCAGAATATTCCCTCCTTAGTAGGAAAACAGCAGGCATCGCACATCAAACAGTGAGTGTTTGAAATCAAGCCAGCCATCATTGTGTGTGGATGAAGACGCTGTGAGAACACACAAGGTACATTAAAACAAATGGTTAAAAAAAAAACAAAGAAAGCTTTTAGTCTGCTCCTGTGTTTGTGCGTAGAAGAAGTGGTGGGCGGTTTGGAGTGACGCGAGTGCAGGGATCTAAGCACGACCTTCAGTTACAGACAAACACTGTCATTCTGTGGCGAGTAAAAAGCCATCACATGTCAGGATGCATCCCCTGTCTATTTAGGAAATCTGTGTGAGTGTGTGTGTGTGTGTGTGTATGTGTGCATGGCTCTGAGGGAAGCACATCTTACTGCAGTGAGAGATTTGTAACACGGCTGTCTGGAATATTGCAGCTACTGAGGATTACTAAGGTTTGCAAGTGACTGAGGATAATTCCTGTATAATGAATACATCTGGCACACAAAGACCCTCAACAGAAAGAAAAGGCGGTCTTTGTGTGTGTGTGTGTTTATGATTATGTATTATTTAATACTTCTGATGATGTAATAGTTAATACATATGATATGGGCAGCATCTGTGTACCACATTACCACAGCCACCAAAGGCTTGAGAGAGGTAGCAGAACTTAGATTTTACATTTTATCAAGTTATAAAATACCTTAATTGTTTTAGACACAAAAGTTCTGCTGCTGTTGTTGAACATGAAAAACACTGGTGATTCTTTATCTCACAAACAATCTCTGACTTGGAACAGTGAGCGCTTTAACCACACAGCAGCCAGAAGTTACACTTTGGCCTTTGGGTAATCTCAACAGTAATTATCCACAACTCATATAATCTATTGCTAGCAGCATTTGTAATTTCAACCAGCGCAAGCTAAAATGAGAAACATGCTGTCTGAATGTTTTGCATGTTTGTGTAATAAAAGAGCATTGTCTTTAGGCTGTTCTCTGAAGAGGTCACCACAGTATTATGATCCTTTTCTACAATCTGCATATTTGATTGAGAATTGGCCTTTCTTTTTTTTCTTTTTTTTTTCTTTCCTGGATGCCCTTCCTGACGCAACCCTCCCTAATTTACCCGGGGTGGGGAGCATCCTGGGGTTCAGTGTCTTGTAAAAGCACACTTTGACATGGGGACATGAGAAGGTGGGGTTCAGCAGATAATCTGCTCTAATATGGGTATTTCATGGACTAAACAGCAGATACTGACTAGAAATATGGCTTTGTAATTGTGTTGTTTGCGCTAGCTGCTTATTATGACCCATCTTTAAGTTTATTGTTAGGCGGAGACTTATGGCCATAGTAAATGTGATGGGAGCCAAGAAGGAAGTCAGGTGATGCAGTATAAAGAGCAGCAAAGTCTACACAGGGAGGAAGTGGAGGTGAATCACACCCAAACACACCCAGACTTTCAACAGGGATACTGCTGTTCATGAAACCACAAGTCAGCATTTTAACTTAACTCACATAAGTTAAGGTTTTAAGTTCTTCTTTAAAGTTTAAAGGTGGTTTTTCATTTGTAAGTAAGAGCATGTCTGAAATTACTCATTCATTCATTTCTTATACGTTTAAGTGAGTGGAATCCCTGAGAACTGCAAGAACTATGAGTTAAATCTTTTAAATGTGTATATACTGTGTATGCTGTATATATGAATGCAGCATATGGAATGGCAATTTGCAGTGCCTCCATACATTCCCACCCATGCATATATATGTACGTGTGGCTTTTTTTGTCTGCAAGCATGTCCATGCATGTCCGCTGTGTGCTGATGTACTGAGCATGTGTGGGTGGACACACTGCTCCCACTGTGGGTGCTTGTATGTGAAGCAACAGTTCGTTTCTCAGTTTGTTTTCCATGTTAATCTCTGAGCCCCACACACAACAGCCTGACTGTGATCATACAAGGCAAAAACCAGTCAGAGGGAGGATGGGAGGAATAGCTTTGAGTAGAAGTAGGAAAGGGCAGGTTGGTTTAAAAAATGGATGACGTAAAACATTCTAGTGCTTTTCCATCAACCTCAAGGGCCCTTGGTCAGATTTATAGGTGGTTCTTCTTACCTCCTGGGAGGTGAGGGGAGCTGAGAGGAAGAAGGATATAAATATTTTAGGGAGGAAGAGAGGACTGAACATACAGTATAAGTCCGAGACTGTATTTAAGTGATTTGCTACTTCTAAGAAGAAGATAGGTGGACAAATGGAAGGCCAAAGAGAAAGAGAGAGTTGTGCACGCAGAAGTAGACAAAGTGACTTGTGCAGAGAGGATATTGATGGTCTCCTTCACGCCCCGGCAGGCCTCTGTCTTTCCAGAGCATCTTTCAGGAGCGTTTGGCTCCGTCAATGAGCATATCGACACCTGCAGAGCGGGGCGGGGTTGTGGACATCAATGATACGTCCCTCACTCCCCACCCCTCATCCCCCATCCCCGCTGCCCGCCTACACGTCTTCTTCGCCCATTTCATCCTCCCATCGTCATTTCCTCTTAACTCCCGTTAACTTGTGTTCATATCAGAGGTGAAAACTGTTGTCTTGTCTCTTTTGATTGCAAAGAAAGTGTGAATGAGTATTTATAACTGTCCACAGTGCATCCAAGGTCAGCACATGTCAGATTGTGACAAAAATGTGAGAGGACTTGGTGGGGTTTGAGATCATAAAATTGATACTGGCAGGTTCAAAAAGATTCAAAGCCTTTTATTTATAATCAGAGTTCTTAATTCCTGGGTGATACACTGGTGTCGGTTTTGGGCTGCCGTCATTTCACATTTAATTTAAACCAGTTAAAGTTGCAGTTTGTGTGGCATTTTAACTTGAATCTCAGAGAAAAATGTCAGTCGCATCTGCACCCGTCACTCACTGCGCATTAGATTGCCAACAACTTTTACAAGAATCGTGTCACATCATGACACAAAATATGGAGGAGCAGACCGAGATAGAGTGTTTCACAACAACAGATGGGAGCAGAAGAGAGAGAGAAAAAAACATGTTTATTGTCTTCCTCAAACCTTAAAAAGGAAAGATTTTAAAACAGATACCAAGATGCTCAACGGAATTAGCTGCTCTGCTGACCGAAATAAAGCTGAATTGATGCCAAATCCAGTATCACTGTTTGCTTTTTTTTGGTGACTCATCATTTGAAAATGAAAATCACTTGTTTCTATAAATACCACTTCGACAGGCAAAAATCATTGTTGGGGTGGGGGGCAGATGTCTAATAACTGTTATTACTATAAATCAATAAATGTGATAATTGTCAAGCTTCATTGCAGCTCAATGCCTGCAACATCTGCATGGCTCGGTGTTCAATAACAGCAGACCAAGAAGCAGAAAGGAAAGTTTGTCAAGCATGAAAGTAATCAGCAAGGTCAGTGACAGTGGTACTGGGGCTACTGTCTATTATTCTTATTCATTCAGACATTTTAGCTTTGCAGATACAAAGCAAACAAGACACCCAGAAAGGACAAAGTGGGAGAAGGGGGAAAACACAAAGACAGGAAAGCAATATGTGGTGTGTGTGTGTCTTTGTGTGTGTTTGTGCATGTGGTTTTCTGCAGGCATGTACTTTTTTTTTTGCCTCTTTAAACTCGGGGAAAATATGACTCTATTTGTTTCCAATGGAGATTTCCTTGTTTCAGTAATTTTCAATTATGGAACAAGGCAAAGCAGTGCAATGCAAATCACTACATTTGCATCAAGCAAATGAGACTTGATTGAAGTGAATAATTTGGATTGAATTGCAAACTCATCTCATGGCACAGGCAGTGTCTGTCAACTGTTTGTGGAAAAATCTCATTTTTAGGCCCAGCATTTGACAAATTTGACTCATTAAGATGAATGTTTGTGCCGAATATTTTTGGCCTAAGTGATGGTGACAAAATCAAATATCACAATTAGTAATAATAATCATTTTACCAATCAAAATGTGCCCATAGCCCCAAGTATTAATAAACTAAAGTGATTGTGTGAGGCTGTTCTAATATTGTGTCCGTTTTGCTGCTATTAAGTCACACACCAGAGTATTGGACAAATTTAAAATTTTGACCTGATTAGTGGTGCTGGACGAAATGTCAGGGGACCACCGAAATAACTGCACTAAAACACATAAATGTCAACCTGACGATGCTGTGAGATGATCAAAGTCAGCAAGATACGTCATCAGGGAACCACAAGCGTGTGATATGTGGTGTATTGGTGCCACCTCATCAAAGAGATACAGTATTTCACGGGTTAAGTCACAACTTTGACCTGCTGGTGTCACCACAGGAATGTCAGAGGATCACTGACGTCACTGGAGTCCTAGAGAACCATGAATACAAAGTTTCACGGCAATCCATTAAAAAGTATCAACTGAGTGGTACTGGAGGAAAAGTCACTGAAACACCAAACGTACATCAAACTGCCACACCAAAGGCACCAAGTACTGTCATGTACCAAAAGCTGCCCTCAAACATCTAGCCAGATTCATAATGTTGCTTATTCTAAGATTTTGGAGCTTTAATTATCATGTATTTGACTAAAGGCGTTCATATATTTATTTAAATCTAACACATCTGTTCTACAGCGACATTTGCTAAGATTAGACCACATTAGCCCTCACAAGATACTGGTTATTACTGACCAAGTAGGAATGAAGCAGGAAAACCTCTGAGTCAATTGAAAATTTTATTTCTACTCGGAAAGCAGAAGACAGAAGTGTGTGTGTGTGCATGTATGTATGTGTGTGTGTCTGATTCAGAAGCAATGGCACAGTGTCACCGCACTCATCAATCTACTCGCTCTCCCTCAGGATGATGTCATTGGCACCGAGCCTGGCTGGTGGCCCACTGGACTGAGGGGACCAACTCTCATTATCTCCCGTCCAGATTTATAGAGCCACTGTGCTCATATTTTACACTGAGGGACATGACGGGGACAGAGGGAGGGACGGAGGGGGAGGCCGAGAGGGAGGGGGAGAGATGAAGAGACAGAGAGAGTGGGAGCGACAGAGTATTCACAAATAAATCACCCCACCTGACTATTCACTCTTAAAAGAAAACTCTTCTGGCTATCAGCACTCTCAGCAACATCAGATATCAAAGTATATGTGTGTGTATGTGTGTGTGTGTGCTGTGGTATTCACCAGACAGCAAAACAACTCACTTGTAAACACAGTGGAAACATCAGAAGTAAAGACAAGATATTGGATTTTTGCCAGTTTCTCTGATGACTTAAAACTTACAGAGTTTGAGCAGATGAGTTGTGAGTCATCGCATCCAATGACACGCACACACATGCACATAATTCACGCAATCATGTGTTCACTGATTCACAAGCCCACTGTCTCGCCAATCTGACCACGACAAGAGAAGCTCCCAACAGCCAAACTCCCCTTGTGCTGGATGAAGATGTAACCAATAACTTGGCTTAGTTGGAAACACCCTCGTCACCCGCCCATCGCCAAACTGTCTCTCTCTCTCTCCATGTCACCATAATGTCACAACATTGTTCCACATGATCAGGTGACTGTGTAACAATGAAAGATTGGCACCCTGCATCTCCACACAGCAGATTACAGCAGCTACACACCTGCTGTCTTTGGCGCAGACGTCTACGCCTGGGAACGGTACACGGTGCAGATGTAGGAGTGTATGTGCTTGTGTGTGTATGTGTGTGTGTACTTTATGAGTACTGTCCAGGGTATTGCATTATGCTCCATCTCCTGGAATGGGCCTAATGGGCTGTGAGGAGAAGCAGACGAAGCAGGCCCAGAGGCGGCGTACAATGTGTCTAACACCTGGTCAGCCATGTCACTGGTCGGCCATATTGGATCTGTGCCGGGCCCTTCTGTCTGTTTGTTAACTAGTTGAAAGCATTCTGGAGAATATCTGGGGTGACTTTGCTGATGGCAAATTCTTAAAGCAAAACAAGAGCCTGCGGTCATGCAAACTGTTGTTTGTTACAAAGTGTATTAAACAAATCATAAAAAAATCTTTTGATTGATGAGTGCTTGTTATTCATTAGATTGTAGTACCAGTCCGTACAACGTATTTGATGATCACTTAAAGTGTTCTTAAGCATGCATGCTGTCCAACAGGATTTTAACATATTTTGCTCAAGATCTAAAAACCTTTAGCTCAGTTTGACAGACGGTTATCTTTCCACAGCTCAGTATAGAAAACACATTCCATATTTGACAACTTTGAAACCACAATATCAACATCCAACAGATCCATCCATCCATTTGCTATATTGCTTAACTGTGCTGGGTCCTGGGGGGGGGGGGCAATGAGGGCAATGTCGAGTAACCTAACCAACCTCGAGTTAACCTAATGTGCATGTGCAAGGAGGAAACTGTAGTATCTGAAGAAAACCCACGCAGGCAGTGGGAAAACATCTCCACACAAAGAAGGGCCCTAGATCCCTCTTGCTGTGAAGCAGCAGTGCTAGCCACTGCACCACTGTGCTGCCCCCCAGCAGCAACATTACTTGCCAAAAAGGCAAACAGTGTGACATATGTGTAGTGAGGCGGAACGTGGGAATATGCAGGTCTGGGGTAGTAGATAGGTTCACATCCTGTCACAGTCCAACTAATAATATTTTGGAGTTTTTTTTTCTTTTATCTCAACCACAATCTTGACTACCATACCTAAAATGTTTAATTTGCTTACAGGCACTGTTGAAATACACTGAACATAACAGAATCATCCAGTATCATTTTCTGGCAATGGGGTTCTGTTTTCAACATGCTACTTGACTTAACATCTGTAATGACTCATCACAAACGTAGAAAATTGTAATTTCAATATAATACCAACTGATGACTAGGAACCAAAGTCTTGACTAAACTAAGACACTGTGGTGCAGCCCAAAAATACAAGCAACAGCTGATGTGAGAAAATAAAGATATGAGTGTCTCTAAAGACCAACTATGAAAGAAAATATACTCAACATACATCTTGAGTATAGACACAAATCAACTGGACTACAGATAATATCCGTGTAGTGAGCACCAGATCAGCACTTCAGGCAGGTGGAAAAGCGGAAATAAGAGCCTGGAATTAGGAAGCCTCACACCCACACATATAAATCATGCTTGATGGTCCAGACAGAGGTGTTTGCTTTAACCATATTGCATGTGTAAGGATGTGTTTGCACACACCGACGCCTGGTGAATGAATATAAACACTATCACTCTGTTCACTGGGCTTCCCCTGCAGCACGCCGTTAGCTCCACTGACCTGCTATCGTCACACTGCCTGCAACCACCTCCCGCCTTCTGTCCCTCGCTGTCACTGGACCTTGAATCTGTGTCACAGCAGCTTGATGGAAAGACAATATAACTACCGTCCTCCACAGGATATGTCCGTTAGATGCTGCAGACCTGGCTTACCGGGGTAAATGCTTACAGTTTCAAAAACCAGAGGTCTGCCAGAAGGCTGACACACGCTCGGCCCATCTGCATCCGTTTTATGCAGCAGAACAACATGTAGCAGAAGTCTTTCTTTATAAATATGTGTCACACGTGATGGCGACGTTATGGTAACAAATTTAATTACGTTCAATTTGTCAAATTTCCACCACATCAGAAAGTAAATACTGAACACTATGTTTCAGTGCCATGACCAAATCATACTAGTTAGTCAGTATGTCACCAGGCTCTTCAGCTGTTTGACAGGAAGCCAATCACCCCTCACCCTTGTTATGTACTGCCTGAAAAAATTGGATTTCAGTGAGCTCGAGACAATCGTCTGAAATTAACAGACACACAAAGCAGAAAACAACAGATGACGGACACGCCACAGGTTTGCGACAGGAGGGGACTGTAAAATCTGTAAAGTCAGCTTTTTCTGAGAGAGCATATGAACTGTGTCACGTATGGTTCATTTAAAATCAATCTAAAATTATAATAGAAAGAATGTGCTGCCATATTGAAATAACCTCAATCATGCTTTTTTAAAAATTAATTTTTGTCCTCGTTTTAAAGTTTTTTTATGTGTCTTTTGTGGCTGCCATTGCACCTGCTAAGGGACAGCTGTTGAAAATTAGCGTGTACATTTACAGAAATGTCTATTAATGTGCACTGTCCCTGTAACTTTAAATAAAAAAATAAATAGTGATTACTTTAAAAACTCCTTAATGTTAAGGCTGTACAATGCGACAATTTATAATGGAGGAATTCTTCAGAGATTCTCCTTGTCCCTCTGTAGCCTAGCAACCACAATACAGCTCTTATTTTGCTCCGCAGTGTCGTACGTTACAGGGAGGATAACACTACCACAGCCGTGGAATGGGAGTACAGGAAAAGAAAAAAACAGCAGCATGCTTGAGAAATGAGGAATGACGTGAGAAAAGAGGAAAAATGCAGAAGAGGTGAGAGGCTGAAATAGGAATCAGAATTTGGTTTATTGCAAAGCAGATTTTCACATGCAAGAATTTTGCATCGGTACATTTGTGCATAACAATAAACACAGTATGAGAAAAAGATGAATAAAGAAAGATGAAAGCAAGAACTGCAAGTCAAGAAGAAATAGAAAATATAAAACTAACAGTAACACATGAAAAGAAACATATGATAGACAATAAAAATGAAACCCCTAGCCTTTCATCACACATACACATACACTAAAAGTCAGTGTAGTTATCTGATTACAGACATACATACATTGTCGCTCGCCCATATTTGCAGACATCCCGTTGCCATGACAATGGGTAAGGAGGAGGTGTTTGTGGAGTCTCCTTCCTGTGTGCAGAGTGTTTTCCCTCACACTCTCTTACTTAGAGCAGACACATAAGCATAGAGATAATCCATCTCCAACAAGACTGATTTAATGTGGCCCACTTCCATTCCAGATAGGAAGATGTCCATGGAGGGAGCCTTGCACTCTTCACTCTTTACTCGCTGTTCAACCCCCAGCCCTCTCTAGGATCTGCTGATTATGCTTGAAGTCAGGGGTTGAAGCATGGGGAAAGGTTTATCTCTGACAAAAAGATGAATATTACATGATGCGCGGTCATCCTCGATAGAAACGCCTGTGAGTCGTGCGGCCGTAGCAGGACTGTATTTGCAAATGCGATAAATATTACATTGATGGCCTCTTTTATGTCCTCTTTACGACTTCATGGCCCTGGCCATCTATCAGAGCATGTTATTTCGTTCAACTGCAGATATTAAATCATTCACTTATTCATGCGGTCATTTATTTGGTTTCATCTCGTCGATTTGAACAAAGTGTGGGCTCATCCTGAGGAGTGGTAGGTGAATGATAAATGGGGGAATGGCATGCTAATGCAGAGTCTGCGCTATAAAATTCTGTTACTGTTCCCTCAATAAGCACTGTGGATAGTCGCTAGTGGTGTGCAACCAGGCTTGGATTCCCAGATAACACATAAATACTAGCATATATTAACATTTGTCCACATTTGTCTAAGGTAGACATATAAGGAAGCATGTAAACATTCATCCGTCAACATCTGTAGGAGGCTGACACGCCTTCTGTACAAATATATTCAATGCATGCATTTGAATAGTGACAGTCCATTGTTTCAGTTCCTTAATGTAGTGAGACAGAATGACTTCTGGAGTATATTAGTCCTGACCTTATATTCAGAGTGCCCGGGTTAGCAAGCTCTAACTAGCAGGCCGACAGCACAGGAGTCTATCAGAGCTGTCTTTAAGTAGCCATGACTAAGTGGTAGCTGGAACCGGATGGGGCCAGCTCAGGTTTTAGGGGACTCTGCACTCTCGACTCTACAGAGGGTACGAACAGCTGACAACCTGTAGCAAGTAAATCCCTCAGCTAAAACACAGGCTCTCATGCCAGAATTTAACTTAAACTGTAAATTCCAGCCATGCATCAGACAGGAAGCTACCAGGCTGCACCTGCATTCACTAACTGAACTAACACAACTGGCCTGCTCCAGCTTTTAGGTGGGTAAGCTGGGAGCTGTGACCACCTGAGGGTGTGTTCACACTATCCCTTCTTTATTTTAAAATGCCATGTTTTCACTTTCAAGTAAACAGGGAGTGGCTGAAGGGTGTCTGAAGGGAGGCTGGTTTTATAAATAGAATTGTGCCTTATTTGTAAAGCACAGGGTTGGACATCCTTTTTGGACGGTGACACACAGGACCAAGTGAATCAACCAAGAGATGGCTGATGGGTTTCACTAAAAGTAACTGATCTGTTGCTTGACCTATTGGTCAGGCAGTCACTCAGCTTATATTTTCCATGGCAATACAATTTGACATTTAACCAATAACAGAAACTATAAAATGGCAAAAACCTTTAATAATCAATAAATTATTTAGGTTCAAGTTTATTTTTAGGAGCACAATGTAATAGACGTGCGCAAGAAGCAGCAAAGTGATTAAGTAATTTCCAGTTTCTCACATGTAGGAATTTACTTCATTTCTATGCCTTCATTTTAAATTACATAAATGTTGAATAGTTTGATTCCTGACTGGGGCCTTTCTGTGTAGCGTTCACAATGCTCGTGTGGGTTTCCCCGCTACCAAAACACAGGTCACGTTAATTCTCTGGTCAGTGCTCTTGACCAAAGAATCACTTAGATGATTCTTCTTCAGAAGTGCAATTCCAACATCTTATTTGCACTGAATTTGCAATCGATTGAAAATGCATAGTGTATCTTCAAATAAAAATGTATAACAGTATGAACAAATTCTGACCGGACTGCTCACTGACTTGCTCAAATTGATCGCTTGCTGGTATTAGTGTTTTATAAACAAAAAAAGGATATTGATGTGACACTGCAATATGTAACCAGAAAGAAAACATGTACTGTTTTTGTATTTTTACTCGGTTTTTAAATGGAGTCATATTAAAGAGAAAATGAGGATAGGTTTTGAGTTATGGTTACTGGAGTGGGCTTAGTGAGTGAAAATGATGAGCTGATTAAAAATGAGCAGGTGAAAAGACAGAAACAGATGAAAGTGTCAGAAGCATTTCCTCCTTGTGCTTGAAACAAGAGAGAATTAGACAGAGGAACAGAACTCCGACGGACTCACATGCTTAGTTTCTCTAACATGATTTGTGACACTCAATAACAGGTGGTGAATCTGGTAAAAAATGGATTTGCATCAGCGTTTTACAGATGATTCGCTTTTAGGTTCACCTTTAGTGGCTCAGACATCAATTTCACTGGGAGAAAGATAAAAAATGTTGAGTCTCGTCTCCATTAGTCAGCCGTCCCTTTGGAGACAGCAGGATGAGATTGATGGCGTGGCGAGAATAAACAGCTGGAACTTATGGGTGCGGTCTGTCTGTGTCATGGCCAGCCTTGAACTCCCAAGGATAAAAGTTGAGTCACGACTTGGCTGGTTAAGGCCAAAAACATGAAGCGATACACCAGTCTGCTATCTAATTTACAGTGCAACAAAATAAAGAAATTAACAAACTTTATTTACTTTCTAACAGCTCTATTTGAGTGTAAAACCTCAAAATGCAGTATTGATGTGTGACTATGCACAGGATTTAACCAAAGAGCTGGTCTGAATAAGAAAATACAGACATGAGAATATTATCGTGTGGCTGCGGCACAGAGACATGGAGTCTAAATCATCGTGACAGAGCTGTGCGGAATAACTCCTTCCGATCAAAGAACACTCAGGGGACAAGCACGCTTCACTTAGGCGTCATTTGCATTTTTCCCCACAATGTTGGTGATTTACGCTCCTCAGATAAAAGCCATCATACACTGGCAGTCTCTAGCCCAGGGTGATTTAATTAATGGTAAGCACATCACCTCCCATATGTGGAACATGGCTGAGAGTTTGCTTGTCGATCAGCATCTGCCGCCCCTCCAACAAAATATGATTCCAATCAATGCTGTAATGGCTTAGAAGCCCTGGAACTAATCAGCCTGGCAGGAGCCACAACAGCAATGGCAGGAATGATGGAACAGTTTTTGTATTTGTGCTCATGGGGAATTATTTATGTTCTATGGGTCTAAACAAATCCAGTAATCTGATCAAGGATGTTTCTATTATAAGAACTGAACAGTGTTTACCAATGCTCTGGACAAGACGGCTTACACATGAATAATAAATAATGATAAAAATGCCTGTTTTAAGAACAAATAGTACAGAACTGACAGCACAGGAAGATGCAGGGATTATGGTGTGTGTGTGTGTGTGTGTTTGTCTGTGAAATTTGGATCCTCACAAACCCTGCAGGATGGTGGCACATCTAAAAAAAAATTAATATAGACAAGATGGTCCTGAAACAATACACTTTCTTTAATATCTTCTAATAGCCAGCTACTTAGGCCTAAGGAGCAGATCAACAATGAAAAAAGACATCCTGGTGATGGGATCACAACCTCATGGAAGCCCAGATTATTCAGACTGGCACAGCGTAATGAAATTCAATCTTGTCTGCGCTCTATTCATTAGGAAAAGCAGGAGTGATGTGCACAGAGATAACTACCCATATAGGTGCTTGAACTCTCAGTCTTCATGGTAATTCTACAGCAAGTAGCGGTGAACATTATCATTTAAAATGCTTCAATATAGATTCCAAACAACGTCTGAGTATTATCGACAAGATGTGGCAGGCCCTAAATGTTCTAGTTGCCAGCCTGAATGATATCATAAGCGCAAGTTTCTAAATGCCCGGTGGACACATTCAAAGCTTGCTTCATATGCCGCCTTATGAAAAAAAGACCAATGCCCATCTGTACAGTGCATCTGTTCCCTGAAATCACTCACAGACAGTCCAGAAAGCTGACACTGCGATCCCCATTGTCACTGACAGAGCTGGTTTACTCTTGCAGTTGGCGGCCAAACTGAGATCCCTCCTCGTCTCACAACTCTTAGATGACACTGAAAGTTGTCTTGTTTGTAGCCAGCGGATCCAGATCCAGTTCTCTGAGTTCATGTCTGGGAAGGTGGGCTCCAAAAACAGTTACCTGGAGGCATACAACAGCCAAACTGGCACTGAGGAGGAGCTGGACATCTGGGGTCAGTGCAGATATACCTGCTAACTTTAAAACCTGAACTTCCTCTAACGATTTAGTTTACTTTCAGGCAGCCTAGCCCTTGTGTGTACTTCATGTGTTACTTTTACACTGGAGTCTCAATTTGGGAAACATCCATCCATCCATCCATCCATTTTCTATACCGCTTATCCATCAGGGTCGCAGGGGGGCTGGAGCCTATCCCAGCTGACGACGGGCAGGAGGCGAGGTACACCCTGGACTGGTTGTCAGTCAAAACTTGGGAAACAGACTTTAAAAAAATCTTTGGATTGTACAGCACACATAATATTTTTTAATCCATCTGATTAGATGCATCCTTGAGGGTTCTGGAAACATCTTATTATTAAACATATTATTAAATGACCCTCTGCATTTCTCAAAGATCACTGACATTTACTTTTCATAAACAAAAGGATGCTTAGCTCTGTGACTTGAATTTAATAGCAATATACAAGAGGCACAAATCAGGGCTTGTTGGGCGTTTTTTTCTCCACCAGCAACCTGAGTCACTTTCTCACACTAACTGCACCTTCACACCTAAGAGCTGCACAGTGCACAGGACTCAACTCAGTACCTCATCAGCAAAAAGTAAACCCTGCCTCTCTAACTTTAAAGCTGTCAGAAGCCATTTTTTATTGGACTGTAGGTATTCTGTTGACAGATCGCATGATAGCAAGATACAGCTGTGATTGTATTTAACTGGAACGGTGATTAATGATCTGAGTTTGCTAATCTATAGTCCTGTCTGTAGGTGTTAATGTCAGACATGTGCTTCTCAGTGGGTACCACAGCGGCACCACCTGGCCTAATGACCCTGCCTCTTACTAGTCAGCAGGTCTCTGGCTCGACCTGCTGCAGATCAGCTGTGGGGAGGAGGGGGGGTTATGTGTTACCCCAACACTCAACCAAAGAAGGTGTTAAATCGCCACCACATCATTGCAAAGGCGTCACATTTCAAGGGAGCCCATATGGAGAGCGTGTAAATGTGAAAATTATGTTTAAAAGGCTTAGTACTACACAAGTTGATGGGGTGACCATGTTTTTTAAAGCACATGTCTTGTAGTTATTCCTCAACTGAATTGTTGGGCACGTTATGTTTGGAACCACACTCACGCCACAATCGTTTGATTACAATTTGGCAATGTGTCATGGACTTGTCACATTGATGATTTAGCTGTGGCTATTAATAGGAGCTGTGGGGGAGTGGGTGTAATTGCATTCTTGTGAAGACTGACTGTGTAATGTGGTGAGCAATATAAGTAGATGGCAGCGAAGTGACTCACATATTCTACACTTCTGTGGCTTGTGGCAGGACATTTGGTAACTTCATAGACACAGTGATCAACAACACTCCTTCTCTTGGTTATCTAATCTGAAAGGTCTTTGAGGTCTTTACACTGTGGAGGAGGTCCGTCTGAAGTGCCAAAAATTAAAGTTGAGACTTCTGGTCATATTCAGGACCTACTTCAGCAAAGTATCTATAAAGGAATGTACTCACTTACTCTAGTGACATAAAGTCTAATTATTTTAAGCCCACTCCCACTGCTTCCATAACACAACAACCCTCACCTGCTGTACCTTCAGCTGCACCTGCATGTACATGCAATCCATGGACAACTTCTTACATTACCAGTACCTGTTACTGAATAGGTAATCACATCACTAAGCAATAGATAACGACCCCACACTGTCCATCACATCCACGCTGAGTACGGCCCATGGAACCTGTGCAGTAAATCACCTGTGTAAAGTTCCTTGGCACAATATTGAGACTTCTCTTCCTTGTTGTAGTAATGTGACACACTTTTGAATGTATGTGTGTATGATGTATAAACAGCATAGACAAGCAACACACTTTTTGTATTTTCTTTCAAAGCTAAAGAAACGGTTTAAAAATGCGGGTATACAAAAAATACTATCATACTATCTATATACTATCTTATGTAATCACAAAAAATCTTTAACTCCAGCAAAATCTTGTCAGTGCGTTTGGCCTTGAACGTCACCACAGTGGGGCAGATCATGTCTTGCCTGATACAATGCACTCGCTATTTTTGGAAGAGGTCAGTACATCACATCAGCGCTCAGCTAAGTGATGTGACCACAGCACCCGTTGTTCTCATTAACAGGCAACAGACCAATACTGAGCCCTATGCTTCAAACAGTCTGCAGACTGTCTCTAATGCACCGGCTGAGTTTTAAATGTAGGGTTTGTGAAGGCATGGGTGGAGGGACACCAGCAAGACTTGAGAGAGAATACATTAATACCACTGAAGGGATATGGATGGTTTGTTTGTGTGATTTGTGGATTCTGGTGCTGTCAAAACTGCACGCTTGCACTACACAGACTTGTCCCCTTGCAGAAATCAGACAGAGTGAGAGCGAGATGTTCAGAGAGAATTTACAGCAGTAAATCCACGCTGGATTCTTTCAAGATGTCCAGAGCAATATTGAACTTCGCTTGTGCTTATACTGCAGAAAATTTCACACTGAGTAAACAAGAGAAAAACAGACTCAGATTAGCGAATGTGTGGATAAGAGAGCGAGACAGACAGTGAGCACAGAGGAAATTGGGAGGGAAAAAGGTGTGTTCTAGAGAGAGAGAGGAGTAATAGAAGGGGTCCACCTGCCAACCTCTTGGCCATGTTACAGTCCACAGGGTCAATATGTTCATGATGGTATTACACAGTAGTTTGGATAATGGCTGATCTGACTCTAAGTATATTTGACACCTGTGTCTAAAAAAACACCTGCACCTGCATACCCGTGTATCCATGTACCAGGAAATATCCATACTCTCTGCATGACAGTTACAAGCTATAACTGAACGATGCTGTATTTGAATGAGATGCATTGTTTCAGTTTATCATTTTTGGCTTATGCTCATGGTAATTAATATTTCTCCAAATGATTGTTAAGCATATCATTTTCAAAGGACTGTTGTGTGTTTCAAATTGCACATTCCAGTAAAATGACTCATTGTTTGATAAAAAGTTTAAACTCTATTGAGTTGAATAAGTGACAAAAACAAAACAGACCTTTACAGCTGCCTCTGATTCCTGTATCAAAAGGAGCTAACACCATTTGACATCACATGCATACATTCAGTTTTTCCTCAATTCCTGTCCATCTCTCTCATAATTCTAATAACACAGCAAAGGTTGACTCCATTTTCCATTTTTTGCAGCCTCACCTTCGTCCTACCTCTCCTGCCTACTTGTCCCGAGGGAGCACGATGTGTCCAGAGCACATCAAAGGTCACGACTGATCTGTCACCGACCTCAGCATCTTCATTCACTCCATGCCCTAAGGCCCTGTCATAGCAACGCATGCTTTTTAAAGCAGCAGCAGGATCCATAATGAGTTAGGAGTCCACGTCATGTTGAGGACTGCCTCATATCTGTAAACTAAGGTCCCACGGTTGGGCTTTTAAATTCTTATGCAGACCCACAGCAGAATTTTGAAGAACCCCTGACTAACCGAAATCTGAGTCAGTTATCACATTGCACATGAGGCAAAAGGCAGAAGAAGAACACTTTCAAGACAATCATAGGATATTTGTATCATTTTACTTGAAAGGGATTGAATTATCTGGATAGAATCTGGATACTAGGATATTGAGCGGTAAATCTGGATGTCAGGTCCACAAGGACAAGCCATTTTTTCAGCACAACTTTGAGATCCAATTGTTTACTACAAGTAAAATGTGTCATCATACCATTACAGATGAAGAATTGTTGTGCTACAGAGATGCCCCAGCTAACAAATCAAATTCTTCAGAGATAAGACAAAATGCCTCTTTGCACATCATTATCTTCATTTCTTATTTTTTGAAAAACCTTTTATGTAAATGAAAAAAAATATGTCATAACACTATAATCATGACTCACATCACTATTGAAGTGTGCATTGCTGTCATTTTTCAGTTCAGGCCTGTTCATGAATCTCTTTTTAAAATCTTCTTCACTAATCAAATCAGATAAGACAAATGTGGTAAAGACAGAGAGAAGCGCTGAAATGAAAATGATAGTAAAATAATCCCTGCAACCCTCATATCATGTGCCTATGCTCTAGACTTATTTAACAGACTTGTCTTGGAGATGAATCAGTGATCTAGTTCTCCACCTCTACATTAAACCACAAGACTGAACCGCATTTAGTCAATTGTATTGTAAGATGTAGTTGAGCTTGTCACTTAACAGTCAGTCTCTACAGTTTAAAGGACTATTGCATCACTTACTTGAAATACTACTCACTCGATTTAGATCTATTCTGCTGTGTGCCTTACTCAAAACGTCCACTTCACAACAAGCTGCTCTCTCTTGATGTCAAAACTATGAAAACCCGAAGACCCGATGCAAAAACAATATATGATTAATGTATTTACTGTATTTATGGTGAAATTAAATAGCAGCAGTGTCCAATTGTGACATCTGCTGACCAAAAGTGACGATGCAACCAGTGATAATCAGAGCATTTCATCGTGTTTGGAAATAATTCCAACTTAAGCTAATGTTAAAGCTGCTACATCATCATCCCCTTTTCAAAGTATACAGGTTTGCTCCATGCAAATGTGGTGAATGTCTGTATAATTTGCAAAAATATGAGAAACCCCTGAGTGAACATCGTATATGTTAACATAGGTTCTCCAGTCATCATCACTTTCAGCCAGCTGCTGCAGTAAAGCAGACTATTGGCAAATTGATTTTTTTTTTCAGTAAAGAAAAGGAGCAAATCACCACAGTGGATTAACAAAAATTAGGTCACTCACAAGAACCACGTTGCAGGAGGTTTTTAGGGACTATTTCAATATTGGTGAATAAGAGATGGTGATTGGTGATAAGATAATTTTCTATTGATGACTGAAGAACAAATTAGCTCCATTTTAATTATACTGCATTGTGTTATTCATTAGTGTATGTCATTGCTTCTCAGAAAACAAGTCAATACACTTTACAGGGATGTAAAAATCATTAGCATCAAACTCTCATGTGTGACAATAATGAGAATGAATCTGGATTTGGCATCATGCTGTGTGAATTGGCTTGCAGTAATGCAGTGAGAAGCCCCTGAGAGCGGGTTGCAGGGATCAAACTGAAGGCAAAATAAGCTGCACTGTTGCGGCATCCCTCCACCCACACGCTCACCCTGCTCACTCACACGTACGTACTCTAGTCATCTCTGCTGGAGGATGTGTGTGTACTGTAGTCTGTGATCAGCGTGTATCTGTTTGTGGTTCCCACTCACTGTCTCCATCATTCATTCCTCTCGCTGTCATTCTTTTGCCCCCCCTCTTTTGTTCATTCTCTCAATCCCTCCCACCCTGTTTTGATCTCTGTCTTCTTTTCTCTCCCACTCTCTCTCTGTCACAAAAACATGCACATGCACCCATCTATCCACCCACACACGCAGTTGGCACGGGCGAGTCCCCAACAAGCAGCACAGTTTGGCGTGAGGTTATGCAAAGAAATACAAAAATCGGTGAGGCACCACTGCCTAATGGTGTCTCCATGGCAACTAAGGGAGCAAGGCCCTGCGATGCGGTGTCAAAGAAACACAGGGTTTTAAACCTTAGCTAAGGAATTAGATATGTAGTGGTGGTGACATTGCGTCAATTAAAACACAGAAATTAGCTTGTGTAAACTACTATTTCAGCAACTCCTTAACATCGAGTTTTCCCCTTTTGTTTCCCCTTAAGTAGCTTTAATGCATCCTGACATCATCAAATTCTGCATCAGCTTGTTAAAACTCCCTACTGAAGATATTTAAAGACTCCTTGTTTTTATGGCTGCATAATTCCAATCTCTGTGTTTTGTGAACTCAACTAGAAATTACTTTGAACAAAGTTTTTGTAATGACAGACCCACCAGTGAGATAGTTTGGTTCAAGAGGCTAAAGTGGAACTGAATCCCAAGACTGTCCTCATATGATAAACAGGAGCATCAGTCATTATAGCAAATTCCCTTCAAAGAAACAAGTGACAAAAAGCTCTCGCAGCTGTAGTAATTATGACTCCTGTCATAATTACAGGGTGGAGAGGAAGCAGGGAGATGTTATAATAGAGCTGTAAAGTCAGCACAAGGCAGATGTTGGATGGACGGATGGTTCAACAAAACATCAGTTACTGTTTGTCTCTTATTTTCTTCTGGCAGTCAGTGCTGGGTATTGTAACTGTGATGAATGAAGGTCCCCTAACCGTCATCAAGAGGAAGACATTTTTCCTAACCTTAACAAGGCAGTTTCCCTAAACTACTGACAGTTTGTGCCTAAACTTTAATCATAGTGGCAGAAGATGAGGAAAAAAATATGGCATAAGACAAAGCTTTTATGTGTCATTCTTGATCTGTTGTTTAATTTGAATGACATGTTGAAAATTTTTGTCACTTTCCAAATTAAATATTTTGTTAAATTAATTCAAATTACATTTATTAGGATAAAAAAAATGTCCAACACTATCTGCTACTCCATTAATTTTGTTGTGGGTTGTAATATTCTCTGTATAGTAAGAAATTTTAACCTTGTTTGGACTGTCTCTGTTATATTATATCTATAATAAAAACTTAATATGTTAAAGAAAAGTTTGTGATTGCCCTACTGAAAATAAATCGATGATTCTCAGTTCCTCCCTCGAGAAACAATACAATTAGTTGATAGTAAAAACAATATTGCTGCCTTTTTGTGTGCATATGAATTATTTTCACATAGGAAAAGCTATAGATGGATACACCTGTTCTGTAGAAAAATAATGTAGCACAAATGCCCATTGCGCAGCAGCACAAGGGAGGATGGGTGTTACGCCAGAGCACACAACAGTTTATTGTCCTGTGACTTGGTGTCTATCACAGGTGTGAAGGTGTGTCAGCGAGCTGCTGCTGGGAAAAGCACCGCAGCTGGAGCAGCTTATTCGGGTGTAACTTTTAAGAAGTGGGCCCAAACAGTGCTTTCAAGTAGCAAAGAGGTTGTTCTGTTTCAGTGCATCAGTCATTTGACTTTAATGCTTTACCTGTGGCTCAGAGGCTGAGCTCTGGCACTGACTCAGGCTGCAGTACGACCTATTGACAACGAGAGAGAGAGAGAGAGAGAGGAGGAAAAAAACTGATGAAACAGAGAGAAAGAGAGAGAAAAGGAGGGTTAGAGAGAGAGTGTTGGTGAGTGACAGACATACACAGACTGAGAGAAGGATAGATGCTGATGCAAAAGAAGAGTGGGCTTTCTTCTCTTGTTTTTCTTTTGGGTTCAGTTCAAGCCTCCCCACCGGGAGAGAAGGCTGCTCTGAAGAGGTGACTGCTCAGAACCTCACTGACGTGTTAGCTTGTGTGTGCGTATGTGTGTTCTTCTGCGTGTTTTCCAAAAAGAAAGGGGTTGATGGACTCAGCTGGACACTGATTAGAGTCATAATGATTATCCCAGCAGAAAGATTGTGCACTGACAGTTGTTCACGCCTAACACAAGCACAGAAACATGCACACATGCTACAGGCTGACACATCTGACACCAGTCGTTGATCATCTACAGCGTGTGGGCCGCCTCATCCCACTTTGGATCACCATACTGACCAGTGACTTAATGTAACAAGCCAGGCCACCATCTGTGTGTCCCCACAACAGTTCGTGCATTCGTCTGCCATAGCTCTCATCCATGTGAGCGGCTGAAACGATGATCCATGACAAATTTGTTCAAATTAAACTGTCAACCATTTTCCAACTCACTCTCTGCTGCTAAGTTCATCAGACTGCATCGCAACTTCATGTCTCGTTTCGCAAGCCTTCTGCAGAGACACTTCTTCGTCATTCTAGTAGCTGGCCCCTGTTGATAATATGCTTCCTTTAGCTGTGCAAATCAACACGAGTGGCCCACAAACCATAAAATCTGAGCTGTACAAACATGATTTGTTAGCGTAGCGATGCAAACAGACTTGAACTGATGTCATCCTCATCTTCAAAAAGCTTAACTACCTGTAAGCTCTTGGAGCTCGGTAACCTTTGTTTAGTCACTTGGGATGTATAACTCCAGGCTTCTTGCACAAACTGAATTAATTTCTTCTTGTCATTGTTATTATGGATTTTTCTATTATATGTGTAATTCATGTGAAATTATGTAGCTCAGTGTTCCAATATGCTGATGGCAATATTCCATACATAGTCTCACAGCTACATGTCAAGATGCAGAGGGATGATAGGCTACAGGATTACTTCACTGATGTTCCCTCTAATTTGTTTATGGCTGACAGCTGTTTCCATTGTTTGTGAGCTTCAGTGTTTGAGCGTCCATGACTATTGCTGTCAAAAGCTGTGAGTCCATTGTCCCAGATATCCAATGTGAGCCGCCAAGAATGCTCAGAATGGTTCTTCCATCTGTGCATTCCTTAAAACACTGATCCCTCTGTGTGAGTACGTCAATACCAATTTGTTCATTTCTAAGTCTTTGTTTGCTGCTAGTGAGAATCACCTGTTAAATTCAGGAAGCACACTAGCAGCATACAATAAACAGGAAAGGAATGGACATGTTACATGATCGCAGTTCAGCGCACGTGTAACATGACCTCAATAAAACTAAACATGACACACACAGGCCATGTTAATCAACTCAAGGAAAACACATTATGTAAGTGAGCTGTTTGTGCAATCAAATTCAGCTGCCACCCAAGAGTCATTCATCTTGCTTGAAAGTAAATGTGACAGCATCATTTTCATCAGGCCAACAGCTGTATGCGTCTCATTCCTGCTTTGTTCTTATTCCCTGTCAGGCCGCTGAAAGGGACGAGCCCAGCAGAGCAGGTGTCTGACAAGACAGTCTATACCCTGTCATTGTCAGCCAGCTTAATATATACTGTATTTCTAGATTGCTCAGGATTGGTGGTTGATTACAAGTGGTCAGGACAAAGTGAAGTAAAGGTGCGGCCATTTAACAGTGGATGAAGGGTAACTGCTCATTTTGATGTTCGTGTGCATACAGAATGTGCAGGGCTTGAAACGAACATACCTGCAAAATGGTTATTTAGAAGTGTGGTCATCCGAAATGTTTTAGTCCTTCATACTCTTTGGGTGATCAGGAACAGACTCTATAGATCCAAGTACAGACGTATGAACGCTTTCACTTCCAGGCTTATATTTAAATTTGTTAGCAGCAGCTCTGCTTAATGAGTGTGGAACTCATGGGTGGAAATTCACCACTTACTGAGAGCTGTGACACTTAGAGTGGTCCTATGCCTCAAGCCCCTTCATTATTTTTCCCTAATGCAATAACCACATGTTTCCCATGCTTGCAAACATGAAGGCAAAACAAGTGCTTGCATTAATTGGGGATATGCACAGCTGTGTGATAAAGCACCCTTCAAGAGGTTGGAGGATTCAGTGTTCTGGCTGAAATACACTTCAGGGGGGCTTAAACCAGAGACTCCCTTTAGCTGCTTTACACATAAACAGTGCATAGAGCCTACAGTAGTATGATGCACAATACAGGATCCATGTAGGGGGGGACCTCACTGAAATTAGGGCCTATAATTCTGGTTGAGGAGCACCACTTGAGAAGGAGGTATGACCCACAAGAACCACCGGGGGGTTTATTCTTATGTAGAAAAGGCTGACTCTTCAACATAGTGGCACTGGTGACACAGTTTTTCAAGCACAGCAATAATAATGCCATGCACAGCCTATAATTCCCATCAGATAGAGCCACTTGCACCTGCACAAATACCACTATACAGACTGCTGAAAGTTACTGTGGATTACAAGCACCTGTTCAAATACCATACGCTGATAGATGAAGAGCCTCTTTAAGTAAGCCTACGCTGTCTGTGGCTGAGTAACTCACTGTCTGTTCACAGCTTTGGTGGGAGAGAGTGTCTGCAGTGCAGCAGTGGACATGAACATCCAAAGCATCTCCTCTAACTGGCTGCAGTGGCTCTGTGCTTCAACAAGCATGCTGATTTACACCAGGGGCGAGAACCCGCGAACCCAGGTTGTAAATCGTCACCAAGTCACCACCCACAGTCGAACGCCACCCAATACCTGATGAAGAGACGGCACTCCACTGTAGACGAGTGTTTCCCAAAAGGGTAGTGTGTGTGTGCTGCTGACGTCTGAGCATGCAGCCACACTCGAGGGATGGGAAACAGCAGATAGTGGTGAAAACATGGAAACGTGTGCACACACATTATTCCTCTTTGAACACAGACTTCATTCACAAAGTAATAAACTACGCACAAGCTGCCCACACAGAGCTCAACCCTCCAGGAAAGAGTTTACATTAGATGCATACAGCCGCCCACACACTTGCATGTACACGTTCACACACACACACACACATATAGTGTGGTGTACTCCTGCAACGCTGTCACAGAATCTCCTTGTTATCATCTGTGCTGCACTGCATTGCATGTACAGTATGCCTACAGGGTTCCCCTCAAAAAAAAGCTGCACTTTTTTATTTCTCATCACACTTAGAGAGACCCAAATACACATTAATAGAAGTTACCACCACACCCCAACACCTAACAAAGATCAGATTATGGATGACAGTGTGTGGAGCGTGCAAATCACGTACAGTAAAACAGCAGTAACACAGATAATACTGCCTTAATATTTAAAAGGGGCTACTGGTTTCAAGTTGCTGCAGTAGGTCAGATTTTATTGCAGAGCTCTTTGGCAAATATGATGGACACTCAGAGAGCCCAAATGCTCTATTATAATGCACTGAAGCACACAGACACACAAATAACTGCATGCCATATGTTAGCCATACCCTGCGTTGTACCTGTTTGCACACAACTTCTGCCAAATATCATCTCCTCATTAGAACATGCCAACCCCCCTCAGGGAGGAACAAGTAAAATGTGCTCCCTCGTCACACACTACATCAAGCAGGGAATAAAAAAAACATCAAACGAGAGAATAAACTTACCTGGTACAGAGTCTAAAAGCAGGAGGTATATAAGAGCACAAGCTTCTCTGTCACCCGGAGACAGCAGAACATAACACAGTCATATGTGCAGTAGATGTTGGATTAAACACTTCCTGAGCTCTTCCCTTCTCCCTCGTCTATCCTATGACTTTTCCCTCACATTTATCCAGACCCTCTGATAATAGGTAGGGGGTCAGCAAAAGAACTATGGTAGAAATGAAAGAAGGGTGGGAAAATGACAGAGAGATGCTCAGGTCTCCTCCACTGAGACGAGTTTGCGAGCGCACCGTTGAGGAACATCCACTGCAGCAGAGCAGAGCAGCGCACAGCGAGAGAGGGAGAGGAGAGGCAGGCAAAACAGGCATTTGCTGCTGCTGGTTCCAACAGCATGGCTGGAGCGAAACTCCGGGACCGGAGTCTGGATCCTGGACTTCTCCATGACTGAACGTTTAGCCGAACAGATGGAGAGTCACGGAGAGAGAAGAGAAACAGAGCAAAATACAGTGAGAGGCACCAACCAGACTCTTCCACTATCTCAGTTCCTTTCCGCTCTTCTTCTAACACTTTTTTTCCTTCCTCACTCCGCTAGTGTATGTTCACCATTCTCCAGTTTCGCCTGTGTCCTTATCTGTAGTGCTGCTGTGGAAAACCGTTAAACTGATGCCACATCAAGAGCTCTTTCAAAACATGGAGAAATCTGACTGCTTCATTTTTTTGTTTTCTCCATCAGTGTCTGTCTCTCCCCTTCCTGTGCTTTATCACCCAACAATCTGTGTGTACCTTCAGAATTTTCAACGAAAGATATCATTTGAAAATGGGTTTATTAAAAAAGACTGGACAGTGAATGATGGAAGGGTTGAAGTTATATAACTGGTCACATTTTCCACAAGGAGTATGAATACAAGCTAGGCAAGTGGATATGTATATTCAAAGCATGTCCGTTTTTTAAAGTTAATACACTGCAATCACGTGGCACATTTAGTTCACTATCAATCTCTTTTGTGGGGCAGTTGGGCCACCTGGCTGAAGTGCTTCTTGCTTGCTGCAACAGGGGAGCAGGCTTTTAGTTAGAGTCCTTCGGCCCCAGCAGGGCTCAAGGTCGCTTGGCAGAGCTGCTTGCCGGCAGCCCAAATCCTTCAATGATTAACAGTGGCAGACAGGATGGAGCAGCTGTCAATCCAGATCTATGGTCTCAGCCAAGAGAGTCGGCTAGCCAACCACCGCATGTCCTGAAAGCGTTCAACCAGGTAGAGCTGGGATTTACGAGCCCATTGTAAAAATTCATTCCCGCTTCACCGGAAAGGTTGGTACATGCATAACACTGATATTGTTCCCTGCCTTGTTCACGTAAAAAAAAATTAAAGAGAACAAGGGACAAGTTGAAGGAGAGGATGGGCCTTCTGGGTTCAGATGGGTTGATAGAATGATACCTGTTGAATTTATATTTGTTCAGCACTATTTACATGTTTTACTGCATTATTTAGTCATAGTTACAAGGATTGCATAAATACACACATCATTGTTATCAATATTAGTATCATTACACTCAATTGAGATTACAAGAGATACCATATCAACCTCTTCCAAACATTACAAAGGAAACTAATGAAAAACTAGGCAAACATTTCTCTGTGTTGCAAACACCCTAATCAGAATTTGACGCATTGGGGTCCAAGTTTTTACAAGCTGTAAATTATTTTCAAGCCATTTCTGTGTGCGAGCAGCCAGAGGGAACTGACCTCGATCAGCCAGGAGGAAGGCTCCGATGTGTCCAGAAATAAAGAGAAAGTGCTGATAACCCAAAATACACAACTTCCTTTCCAACTTTCTGTCAATTCAAGGTGTAGAAAGTTATATTTAAAATAAAACAAGAACAAAAAATGGACTTTGAGCTATTACTGAGTGTATGGATTATAAGGGATGGGAAGATGATAAGAATGAGAAAACTTATCTAAAGTGTTCTGATACACAACCACTGACCCAAATTCTGCAAAAAAACAAAACAAACAAAAAAAAAAACATCATGTGTAACTTGCCCTTCTTCTGCTGGCAAACTACATTCCCCCAATCACACGTCTGCTTCACGCCATCCCAACTTTCCTGCACTGAAACTGCATTAGCAGTCTGAAAAATGCCTAGCTGTGTCATGAAATATGCAGACCGTTCCACACACCTTCCTACAAATTTAAGAAGGCAACAAGCATGCTGACAGTAAGGAGCAGTCAACTCGGGGCAAGTAATGTTCGCACTAGCAATGACTTCAGCTTGCCCCTCATGGTTGAAGGCAAAACAACTCCTGAGAAAATATGTTGTTCTGTTTACTGGCACTCATACAGTTTTATGGAAAATATCTCACAATAGTGATACTGACCCAGAAACCGAGGTAAACACATGTATTTTAGTGAAAAAAACTCCTTCAGTACCTGCTAAAAAGTTAACCAGCCCACACTGCCCATGTTTACTACAGTGAGTGTGGTATTTCTGACTTAGTATTCTATAATTTATTTAAATATTTATTTGTCATTACACCTACAGCACCACTTACAGTATAAGGCGAGACATAAAATTAAAATCATGAACTAGACAGACACCACTGAAGGAGCTTCATAACAGCCAATGAACGTTGAAAGTGAGTTACAACGCAAGAGTTACAAACCTCTGAGATGTAACCGCAAATAGTTTAAGATGTTTAATCACGTCAGCTGAAACATGAAGCGTATTTTCAAATTCCATAAGTAATCTTCTGTAAGAGTAATATCTCTGCTATCTTGTTGCTTCTCATCCTGCCATTCCCTACCTTTAACCCCCCCTTCCCTTTCTCCATCTTGTTCTTTATCCTGCCTTTCTTCTTGATCTCCCCTTTTCTTTCTCCTCTTCCATTTTCCAAGGTATCATTCTTGAGCTCTCTACATCCTGAATTTACAATATCTCTACTCTCCTGTGTCGGGTGTTTCTCGGTCGGCTGGAAAGGCAGGCCGTTCTCTTTGTGTATAACAAATCTTATCCCACAAAAATATTCATTTCACGGGTCGCTGTCCCATACAAGCCAATATCCACGCAGGGAAAGGAATTAAGAATTATTCCCTTGCCTATTCAAATTGGAAACAGCGAAGTGGGGCTTTGCCAGAGATATCAGCCTCCTGCTGTACGCGGTTTGTCCTTGTAATGAGGTTGCAGCCGCTGCTAACTATTAATCCTGGTCATTCACCAGCCAGCCTTATCATGGCTCTCGGATGACTTTGGCTAAACGACATGCAAAGAAGACACGTCTGACATGTCTTGTTGTGCTGGACTGATGTGCTCGTAACAGTTTGTCATTGTTTAATGATACACTTCCCACATCTAATGAGGTCCAATCTTTGTTGTGTTTGTTACGGATGTAGGCACAGAGCTAAATTTACCAACAGTGGATTTTGTTTCCACGTCAGAAATACAGCATGTATGCTGAGGATGGAAATACTGAGACAGGTTTTACACAGTATACATCTCAATTATCTATCTTTAAAGGTTATCTGCACTTATTAGTTTGCTCTGTGAATCATATGGAGCAAAAAACAGGTGGGCTTTTACTGTGAAAGAGTCACAGAAAACATTGTGTCTACCACTGAGGTTAGTGCAGACACTAGTTGTTTGTCAAAATTGCATCTGAAAAGCAATACATGGTCATTTCATTTCTGGCATCTCTAGACGGTTGATCAGTTTTGAATATTGCAGGGAGCAACAGGCTGGGAAGGCGAAGCCTCCATGAGCTGCTAGATGAGGAGGCAACAGGCTGCACCAACAACTTTTTAACCAACTCGTTTTACCATCACCTGGCTGTTGTGTGGAAAACTACTTGTACTGTGCACATCATAAAATCAGATCATGGCAACACATGGCCTGAGGAAAAAGGTCAATTAATGACTTAGTTCTTGATCAAAGAATCTGTTTCGGACTAATCAGCTGCTGAAAGAGGTTTTGCTGTTGTATTGAACCACGCCTGCTACTTTCACCAGTAATCACGAGTGTCACCAAATCAACCAGGACTTACAACTTTAAATGCAATTTCACAATGTATGTTCAAAGCCTGAAGTTTGAAGTCTGGTGCTGTTTAAAAAGCTTGACTGAAGTCCAGGCTACAAGCATGCTGCACTACAATCTTCTCTGTAGATTAAGAACTCAGAAGACAGTATTAAAAAGTAGCCTAATTCAACAATTGAGCGTTGCCCCTCTATGAACTTGGGGTCCTTTGTGAGATGGATGAATAAAAATAAGGTACTCCAAAAGATCTTATTTCTCACCGTGTAACTCATAAACATATCTCATGAAATACTGCAGCCCCAGTTTGCAAAGCTGTTAAAAACTCTGGTCTCCAAACAAGAGGTAAGTTACTATGGTGATGTCACTAGTATAATTTTACAATCTCAGACTTTACAAAGCTCCTCCACAGATACAGAAGGTATTTTACAACAGTGTTTACAGGCTGAGTATTACCACTGGTCTCTAGTAAACTGGTTTTGACGTGTAAAATCACTGGAGTGCCTCTCTCAGTAAGTCATAAAATTATTTTATCTGGATTTAACCTTTTTTTCAGTGTTCCTAACAGTTCTTCCATTGAGTGTGTCTTGTCTTTACATCTTAACTTTACCTGTAAGACAGTACAAAAAAACTCAGCGAAGCAATTTCAAACCTAGATATTGTATGGAGCAATGCCCAACATCCTAAACTAACCACATACATTACTTTGACACACCACAGTGTATCAGTTGTAGCAGTGTGTGCGTGTTGCCTGCACAGTGTCAGAACTGCTACAAAAAACCTGTAACATTAAATGTATCCAAGAGGAAATAGCTAAGTCTATCAGACAAATCAAATCCAGAGTTAATTTAATACTGTGCCTGTATTCCTGGCATATCTGGCTCTGCTTGGAGCTGGGATAATAGCTCTTCTAGTTTATCTGCTTTCTCTGATCTCATTTGCTGTTACGTTTTGTTTGTGGTTTGTGTAAAAGCTGTGTGTGTGTGTGTGCTAAACACTGCTGTAGTTGTTCAAGGTGATAGCACACACAGTATTCACAAGAATTTCTCACACACAAACCTCACAATGCACTAATATGTCTACAGTACAGAGTGGTGCATCGATCCACACTCAGATAGTCATATCACACTGGGGAATAAAGTAGCTACAGAGTGTTTGAATCATTTACAGCAGTTTTAAAACATGTGGGAGCCTGTTGGTGGGCTGATGGTGTCTGGAGGGGCTCTGTCACATTCACAACATCCTTAGGCTCTTATAAGGGTGAACTGCAAAGAGCGACATATAGCCCACATGTATTTTTCATGTCGTTCTGTCATTCATATCCCCAGCCACCTGTGCATCGACTGGGTCTTCACGGGGTTTGATGAATGACGCCTGGTCAAGCCCTAAGAAAAACAATATGCTGAATATGTCAAGTCGTTCTGTTTGCAGTTTAGGCAAGCACAAGAAATGACTCTGAGCAGGTGATTACTTGGCTGAATTAAGCAGTGTGATGGATTTTCCCGAAGGTAATAACACACCCTACTGAGACAAATGTGTGAGTGAAAGCCCTCCAACTGCAAGTGCATAATAAAGAGGTAAAACACACACGCAAACACACACAGATGTTACAAGAAAAACTTGTGGTGGAAACTAATGTCTGAGTGAACTGATAACTGTTTTCACATTACTTTCACATTGCTTCACTCTCTCCATAACTATTTACTTAGAGCGACTACAGTTGCACAGTTTGCCTTAATCTTTTCAAATTGTGTCAGCTTGGTACTATTTTTGCCACTCCAACTGACAGTTTGGACTGTTATGTTTGACCATATATTGCAAAAACAGAAATGTCTGACATTTCCAATTACATTTCTCCACCTGTGGTTGCCATTGCTCTCAATTCCTTAAAGCTACTACATGGTTTGATGTAAACTAAACTTCAGTAGAATAAAGCCTTGTTCCTCTGTTTGATTGGAGTTTTTGATGTGACAATGATAAGCACCTTCAATTTAATTATTCCCACTTTAAAACTCCTTTCTTCTGTAGGCTCTAATGGAACATGATTCACCCAACACTAGACGTGCTATAAAAACATTGCAGCATAATGTCATCTCACTCCGGACTGCTCGATCAGAGCCAGACATCCATCTCCAGGCCTGTGTCTCGTGTAGTTTGTGATGAGCTTTGTAAATGATGTGTTTGCCCATTCAGAGTCCTGACTCAGCAGGGTGCTTTGTGGCAGTGGCCCAGCAGAAAGGAGACCTTCAGCAGTTTGTCTCTGATTCATCTAAATCATTAGTTCTTTAAAACACTGTGGTGGAGGGTGAATGTTTACAGCCAGGAGACATCAAAGGTGTAAATCAGGGGTGGTGCCAGCCCCTGCCCTGTGCCATCATCAAAAATATGATAAACGGTCAGCACATTCGGGAAAAGTTTCTCGTTCGACAGCCATTTTACTGCTGAGGTCACAGCAGTTAATCTCCTGTGTATAAAAGATGACAAGAAATGAAACAATAAATGCAAGCACACAGGACCTCATTATTCCACTACTGATGTCGCTATAGTTTTATTCAACTTACTTACTATTCAACTCTCAACGCTGATATGCACACACTTGAGCAAGACCATCTGTGGTTCCTTGTTGTCCTCTAACCTGCAGCTTCAACCAGCAGTGGAAACTCAGCCCCACACTGTTTGGTTACTTACTGGTGTCCTAGAGTGCAGTTCTATCATTTCAAAAGTTTCTGAAAGTCATTACAAATACAAGACGCCGAGGCTAAAATGGTAGTTTAAGGCATTGTCGATGAGTATCAGGTTCAAGTTCAGGTTGGGGTCATTTTATATCTCTCTATCCCCTCACTTCCTGTTGTCACTGTATTGTTGACTCTTTAAACCTCCCCTAAAAAAGTCCAGATGCCAAAACAAAGTCTGAATGCTTGCTGTCTGCTTATGGTCCCCTATTTCTATCAATCAGTCTGTATACAGTTCTCAGAATGTACAAAATACAAATTGGGTACAATATAAATGCAAAAGGTCATGAAAATATGAGCTAAATCTACACAACAAATCAATTAAATTAATGAAAACTTCTTGTACGCAGTAGTTTCCAAGTGCATCTGCTGCTCCTCCAAAATACAGAAGGCAGCTTTGTCATCTGGACGTCTGGAGGCCCAAAATGTTCGTTTTCAATGACACAGTATCACCAATCACTTCCCCCTAATCCGACACAAACCTTGGGAAAGGACACCAGTAATGGTGACAAAATTTGTGTCAGAAAGTGTTATTCTGGTACCGGAAATGATGACAGAGACAAACAATTTGAAATGGCACAAAACAGAAAGAGAAGAGAGAAATGAGATGCATTAGAGAGTGAGCAATGGTGACTATTGTTAAGGGAACCAGAGCTGGACTTAATGAAAAGAAGGCACTGGGGACAGAAGAATGGTGCTTACACTGAAATTCAATATCGCTTTATGCTCACAAGCAGCCCAGCTCTGCATAGATTGTAATGAGTGTGAACTCATCAGGATGAGATCTGGAGACTAGTGAGCTCAACGAAGGGCAAATCAGAGAGATTATGAACACGGGGTCTAGCTATTATAGGTATGAATAATTCCCGCACTGGTCTCAAGTCTATAATACCAAACATCCCAGATGACAGTAAGATCATGAATTAGGACAGCGATTTTCAATGTGTAGGTGATCATGGACACATGTTTTAATCAACTAAGTCACAGAATTCAGGACTTGACCGTTTGCTAAACCCCTCCCATGAACACTGATGATCCAATCATACCATAGCTTTGCAACATTAATGGATTGTGGTTTCTTTCTTTAGCCTTTCCAAAACTAAAAATTCAACAGCAAAAGTGTAAGGAGTGAATTAAACTGTTTATCAGCTCTGCTGTGTACAGGAAAAAAAATGAACGAAGATGAACATTATGCTTAATAAAAAAAAAATTAAGTAAGAAGTTGCGTCATTCACTCATAAGCTTACATACCACAGCAAGTGGAATTGTCCCCTGCTGGCCATCAGAAAGAATGCAGGCTTAAGAAACTCCGCTTCACTTTTCAGACCAGGAAGCTCCATTCACTATTTATACTGTCTATGATTACAGAAAAAACTACTTTCAGGACTTGCACACACACTTAGTGCTGTTGGTCCACTGTGGATGTTAGTATTTCAGAGTTTAGGGTTATGTCAGTATCCCGCTTTTTATTGGACTTGCATTCACAGTTCTTAGTCCGTAGGCTATAAAGTTTTTCTCTTTTAACCAACTATTATGGTGAGGATATTAACCTTTCACCCTTGTAGCTTTAGCCTCAACATTTAACACAAATAACTTACATGTCATCAAATGTATATTTAAGCCATCTTCAAGGCATTTCATTTAAAATGAGTCAACTGAAAATGTCCACTTCAGACAATGTTTCAACCCAATCATGGAGTTGATGTTAGTTTAATTAAATAGTTACCTAAAGATGATAAAATCTGTTTGTTACAGCTGTCATTGGAGGCGAAAGAACTGATGGTCAGTGGCTGGTAGAATTATTTTCACTTCCCAATTGTTGTGGATGTTATTGACAAACCTTCTTTTGTCCATATTTATCTTAGATCATGAACCCGTTGTTTTAAAAATTCCTACAAATTTCAATATCTCTGTGTTAACACAATAAATTGGCTAGGCTACTGTGTGTGCCATCCGACAATGGAAAACCTGGTATGCATAGCAGCAGCAACTTCAGTAAGCAGGAACGCTTGTCAAACAGTTAATTAGTTATTAAATATTTAAGTTAATATTTTACCAAAGCATTGCAGTGCCACATACTACAGGTTAGAATTAAAATGCTAATACAGCATACAACCATATTAGATGTTTCATGTAACAAGAAAAATTACAGCACAGAAACAACTGATTTAATCTACAAGGCCTTCTTGTACTGTAGGATTTACCTCTCAACATCGCATTTGATAGAAGATTTCTATCAGAGCAGCAATTAGCTTCTAGTCATGTGACTCTGTCTCATTTCACTGGCTCTCTTGCAAAAAAAAAATGCTGCCTCCACATGTTCTGGCCTGCATCTGGTGCTTTGAGACACAAAGACAGATTAGGGGTCATCTGTTGATGTTTACTGATGAAAATTAAAACAAAGTGCGCTCACATTAAATCAGATTGACTTACTGCGGCAGAACTGTGCACACATGTGGCATCTACATGGTCGGCTTCCCTCGACACGATCTGAATGACAATAATGTAGAGGTAACATGCCAGCTGGTCCAATGGCAACAGAGGAATACGCACACAAGCATGCACGTTTTCCCATGAGCTGGATTTAGGTTAATATGATGTGTATCTGTGTGTTTGTGTTGTTTATAGAATTAAGCTTTCTTTCAGCTGGACACAGGGGAAATAAATTCTACAAAGTGAGAAAACAACATTAAAACGCTAGTCCTCCTTACAAGCTATGAATTCTATTTATCTGTATGAGTGCAAAAAATCACCTTCCTCCTTGCTGAATACAACATATTTACAAGGGTCACCATTATAGGCTGAAGGCTGTGTTGGTAGCCACACCGCAGGCAGTGTTAAAAATTCCCAAGCATCCCTCGTATTCCTGGACTGAGCTACATAATCCTGCCTCCTATCATCACGGTAAATCTTGTGTATATTTGCCTACTTATTGGATATTACCAGCAGCACAGTACATACTGACATAAGGATCACGCTGGTTAACATGAAACAGCAAGTTATCTGATCTTACTCCCTGTGAGAGCTCAGGCTCTTCAAATACCCAGAGACAGAGAGCCCACCTACTTTTTGTTTACGTGCTGCCTAATTTAAAAAATAAAAATAAAAAAAAAATGTCTTGCTTTGTTAAGTATCATAAAGGGATGTGCGGCATATAAATGGGCTCTTAATATTCCAAGCTCAGTGATGACCTCATTTGCTTCATACGGAACCTGACAGCATTTGATGAAAGAATGTAAATCAGCATCAAAATACAAACCGATATTCCAGCAGACTTTTGTCCTTGGTTGTTATCTTTTCTGAGGCATACAAGAGGAAAAGACTATACTCTTACAGCTTTGTAAATGACCTCCTGGGCTTCCTAAAAGTTTTGATTGTAATCTCTGCTGATTCTTAGTCTTATGTCTTAAGGCAAGACAAAAAAGTAAGTCATCAAGCTAAGGCTGCATCTAGTAGACTATTAGGTACTTGGAGTATATCACATAATAGCCAAGGGAGCCTAATTTACAGAGATTATGGCTGTGACAGTGATGGAGTAGAAGGCTTCTAGTTTATAATACAGTACATGTGCACAGAGCCAAAAGTTAAATAGAGAAGAAAAAGAAAGTTCTCTCTCTGTGGTTCTGCTTTTTTTAGGTAAAGTATAACATAACACAAGAGTTATTTACAGAAGTGAACATGATAGACAAAAACACACAAATACATGCACAGACAGAGAATCAGAGCCATGCTGAGCTGATATGATGGCACAGGTAATGAGGTGCTGATGTGGTATGAGTTAACGGGGAAGATGTGTCAGCTGCAAGGCTCATAAGAATAGGCTTGCTGGTTTGATTTGACAATTAACTTCCCACAACGAACATCTGAGACCATTCGTGAGGGAGTCTGTTTATGCCATAATTTTGGTAAAGTGAGAACAAACTGTCTGGTTAAGACAGTTTGTGATTGGACAGAGGCTCACCAGGCCACTCAGGAAGACTCAGAAGGTCTTATGGAGTGTTTAAAAAAGAGATGAAGAGAAAACAGGCGACAGTAATTTGTGGGTAATAGGGCTGATACATGAATTTTGAGTGCACTTTGTATATTCATGTGTGAGCTTCTACTTGATCAACAAGGCCTGTGCCAGTGGTTAGTAATACTTCAGCACAATGCTGCTTTAATATACTAAATGCTAACAATATAGTTTAGCTTGTTAGAATGCTAACATTTGCTAGTCAGCAAAGTACAGCTTAGGAGTATATAAATTTCATTTTCCAGGACAAATTACTATTTTGACTTAATGGTGGTGCTAGAAGTCCATACAATACAACACAATTTCAGGACCGTGAATGTAGCGACGTTCATGGCAATCCATAAAACAGTTATCGACATATTTCAGTCAGGACCAACGAGAAGGATTGAGTGAAAGACTGACATTGCCATCCATAAAGCCATGTTGCACACATGGCTAAAAACAAAGGACAAAGTTTTCAGGATGAGTAATGAGGTCCATAATAGTTCTGATAGAGCGAGTTTGGATGCATGCGCGTATGTGTCATCCACTGCTGCATTAAGAAAGAGGAGGAAGGGAATGTTTTCCTAGGGAGCCAAAAATAGAAGATCAGAAACTCATTAGCAGTATGTTACTGTTCATCCATTATTAAATGACAATCTGACAGAGTTTCTGACTGCTTGTCTTTGAAATTCATTTTTTTAAAATTGAGCATTATCTTTAATATTTCCTTTCCACACCACAATAAAAAAAGCAAATTAATAGAAATAAAGTCAAAAAAGGCTGATGGTGCTCTCATTAGAAAACATTACAGATAAATAACTGTGATGGATAGATTAAGGAAGGAAGAGGCATACCAGAGTAAGGCCATTCTCAATACAGAGTCGCTCTACTAAAAAACTAACAACATTCTGCAGCAATGGTATGATTCACATGTTGGACAGCATGAAAACCTCCCCCATGCTCTCACCAGATAAAAGTGTAGCCTCTCCCACCTCCAAGACTCACCTAGAAGAAAAGGTAGCCTTGGAAATGAGGGAAGCCCTGTGAATTCACCCTATGTTATTAATAATGCAGAGCTGCATGGGGATGAATAAGGGCAGAGAGGATAAGAGCAGGCTGTCATCAAAGTTCCCCTGCTGCTAAGACCTCTTATTCTGAGGCACAGTTCCACCTTCACCACCACTGCGGTGTCTGAGTCAACATGGAAGATGTTTTCTTGTGCGTTTTCCAATGTCATGCTATGCATCCTACCCAACAAAGTCTTCAGTGCTTAAATGGCCTGAAAAATCTGTGTATTTAATACCCAAATCATTCTTTATTGTTTGATGTCAAGATGTTTTATGGATTCACTAATAAATAATCCATGTTTAACTCCACTAGAGTCTGGCTGACATACCATCTTGGCTGACATAATTGTAATCATTTTAGCATTTCCCATTATTGATGTTTATGTTGGGAGCTAAACAACAAAAAAAAACTCAGGCTGTCTGAGGGGTTGGGGCAAGAATAAAATAAAATAAAATAAAAAGAGCACCAATTGTATACACCGAGGCACCTATACGCAGGAGGTCATGGTCTGGTGAAATGGTACTACACCTTGGTCAGGATATAAAATATCACATTATTTGACTCAGATTTAAAGCACAACTACTACACCTCTGCAATGAAAACACACAGGGAACTATGAACTATTTAACCATTTAGAGGCACGTAGAGGGTAATTTTCCAGCATATGTCACATTTTCTCCACTAGCAAGACTCCCCATCACATTTTCTTGCACACTGGACCACAGCAGAGGGTTCTTTGTGATCTGTATAATCTACCACCAGGTCTAGTAAAGTAAATGTACCAATACAACACAAAAGCACAAATAAACTCCAGTAAAAGTTGTTACATCAGTAAAAGTATGTCAGTATAATCAACAAGTATGTAATGTATGTATGTATGAAAAGTATAAGTACTCACTGTGCATGTCAGCGTTTTATAGTTATATATGATGTTTTTGTTTAATATTAATTCTGCATTAATGTCCGTGTCATATTTTACTGATGTAAATAGTTAAAGTTGAGTTGATGTCAACTACTTTATATACTTTTAGATAGTTTAACATACAACAGTGCATCATATCCCATAAGATCACCATATACCTGCAGTGTGGATGTCCTGTGAGAACCATGTATTTCTAACAAGAGTGGATTTTCCAGCTAATCCAATGCTTTTTCTTAAATAGCTAAGTTAGCTTAACAAGTTGAAGTTTATTTTTCTCAACCCATACAACCTACAGTTTCTCACACCTCTGTAAGGTACAAGAATTCTAATTTTGTACTAGTACAGCACTTGAGTAAATGCACTTAGTTACATTACACCACTGCTGTTCAGAACAGTCTTTTTTTCTCACTGTGTGAAAAAAAATACATGCTTACTTTTCACTTTTAGACTTAGATTACTTATGACTGTCATTGCTCACAGTCTGGTTAGGTTTAGGCACCAGAAATACTGGTTTGAGAAACTCCTGGGTGCTCATAACATTCTTCAAACCCTCAAAATATAAATATGGTGTCAGTCTCTGCAATCCAATCTGGCTTTAATGTCATCCAATAAAATACCTGGATTATTTAAGTATATTATATTTCATTATTTTAAATGCTATTTGTTAGTATATTTCACGTACTAATCAATTGGTAGTTTGAGGATGTCTGCTGGTTTCAACAGTAGCTGAAAATCTGTGCTCATACATGAACGTGTCCCTGAACTGCTGATTGGCATCATTTTGTTCTTCTTGCTACTGTCCAAAACTCTGGGCTGATTGGGGGACCTGTCTTCCTCCACAAAGTCTGTCTTTCCTCAGCTCTCTCATCCCTGCGAACTCTCACTCCATCTCCCTTTCTCTTTTTCTGTCTCTCCCCTGCCTGCGCTCTCATGCAGACCTGCCTGTTCGTCTCACAGCCCAAATGGCAACAGAGAAACGAGACAGCATGACAATATTACGACACAACAGACCATTTTTGTCAGAGTTCTGGCGGAATCTGGTTTTAAGTAAAAAAAATATATCTTCCAGAGGATCTTAGCTGTAATCTTTATAGACTATATATGCTCAGGTTGAGCATGAGGCGGTGTACAAATACATGTGTATACACATGGCATTTATCTTCAAAAAACTGTAATGATTGTTGCTGTTTGATTTCCATATCAAAAAGCTTTTAAATCTGCAGTGGAGACACATTTTCCTTGGTGTAACCAAAGACAGAAGGGTGCTGAAATCCATAAAATAGCAGTGGAGGGGACAGGCATTCCGCTGGGACTTACTATAATCCTCCAATTTCAAATTTTAGCCAGGTGTGATAACAGGTTCACTTTATCTGCCACACTCCTGGCACTGTCAGAAAAAAAAGAAAACAAAGACGAGCGGTCAAAAGATCACTCTCCTGCAATTAAGATTTTCCTTGAGGGGTCAAATGTAATATATGTGAGCGTGTGAGTGCGCACGTGTGTGTGTGTATTCCTGTAGTTGTGGGGACAAAAATTTGTGTACACAGTCACATTGTGGGGACTCGCATTACTTAAGAGGACCAAATGCAAGTTCCCAGAATGTAAATCATTAAATACTTGGGCAAAGACTTGCTTTAAGTTTAGATTGAGGTTAGTGTCAGGTTAAGCTAAGGGATAGAATGAGGCAAGTAATGTTTATTGTTATGGTTAGGTGTGGTTACGCCTACAGGAAATGAATGTAAGTCTATGTAAAGTCCCCAAAAGTGATGGAAACACTGTGTGTGTGTGTGTGTGTGTGTGTGTGTGTGTGTGTGTGTGTGTGTGTGTGTGTGTGTGTGTGTGTGTGTGCAGTCTGTCATGCTCTAAAGCACCAGTATGGAAGGTAGTATTTTATTCTAACATGGCTTGGAATAAGAGATCACAGCTCCCCCAAGAGGAAAAAAGTTGGCATAAAATGACATGAAAGTAAAAGAAAGTTTAGAGGGACAATGAAAGAGGCTCATAGATCTGGAAGGCTTGCCATGCATTATGGATGAATTTCACAAACACTGTGAAAGTGTGACAAAATCTTTGCACTGAGCCCTTTTCAGTCGAAACACAGAAGAACTATCTAAACGGGAAAAGGGGTAGTTGAATAGCAGCATATGCACGCGTAAATCATTCAGGGAAGGAAAAAAATGAAAGGGTTGAGGCAAAGGAAATGATAGATAAGATGAGGAACTGAAGTGGTCCTGGTAAAAAGCAATGGTTTGGAAATACATTTTGGGCCTGGCATATTACTGAGGTGTATCACATAGTGAAAGGTGTTGTTTTTTTATCATTTCTCCTAGAAGAAACACATTTACAGCACCTAGCCAGACAGTTCTTTTCTCTCTCAAAAACCCATGCAGCCAGGCCAGCACTTTTCATCCCGTGCCCCCCCCCCCTTCTCTCTGGGCCTCTGCCAGCATGGATGAATGGCAACTACAGTCGTCTCTAGCATCCTCACGTTCCCCCTGCATGAAGGCTTGTTCCATTACAAAAACTGGCTGGAGGTGATGTGAGTTTGTGTTGCAAACTATTTTTCCTAGAATAACTCTCCACACCTCAGCAATTTCCCAAATTCCAACAACTAGGGCAGACACAACACAACACCTGATTGGTATAGCAAGATAAGCCTACGGGATTAAATCAGAAAACATCCCTGTTTCTCTTATCAGTGAGAAAACAAAATGTAACAAAATGTCGGGTAAATCTGAGAAAAGACAGGCTGCAGACACCGGGAAGGCTACAAGGTGATAGTCAGCCTGCATCCTCTAATTATCTGGAGCTTCTACGCTGTTACACTCTGGCCTCCATTCTTTTCAGCAAGGAAATCCCCAGCCACAGAGCTTAGGTGTAAAACAGCTTATTAATAATTAAAGTATTGAAATGGACTTTCATCGATATATGCTGAGTCAGGGCACTTCTTGGTACTGCTTGACGGTAATAAAGGGCGTCACGCCGATGATTAATTGCCATAATCTTACAAGTGGCCCAGGTACACCAACACTGAAAATTGGTGATGTGTGGTCCAAACACCATGAATAATAAATAAGGCGACAGTGGATATTATGCATAAAGTACTGTGGACCTACATGAGCCTTCGTAGGGCATCTGAGCAAAGATTATGACTTATTAAAAACTGATCTAAGGATTGTCACATTGAAAGAATCTGCCAAAAAAAAGCCTGCTCTGAAGTAAAATCCCACCCAGCTGTCACCTCTCCTGCCTTGTTTCAGTCATCCTTCAGAGCCTTTACACTGAACTGGCAGCCGGTTTAAATTCTGCCTCCTTTTCTGTTAGTGTTGACCTTGCAGTGTTTAGGCAGGCTGCTAAAACCTCTCCAAATAGTCGTCTGTGTGCACACAGGCTGATAGCAGGGTTGAGGTGCCGAGTTGATGCGTTGTGATGGCACACAGATTGAATGCCTCATGAGTCCCTGGTCCGCTTCACTAGCCCATGTCCCAGTACTGCTTCCTCCCTGGTGCTCCATGTTGTGAGAAGGTGATGTAAATCTATTGCAAAAACCTGTTCGCTGCAGCTGAAGACTCACCCTCTCAGTCGTGCGGACTAAAGATAAGCTGACTTTGAGTGCACGATAGGTGAATGTTAAGCAGTATGGGTGAATCTTATTATGGGTCTGAAGAGGAAAGAAGTGGGTTTAAGAGGTTTTTCAAAGCTGCAGTTCCCTATGCCCTTGCAGAGTCATTCACCTGCAGCAAAACTATTGGCATCATACTATACAAAAGTGTGAAAGTCACAGAGTATAGAGAATCAGTCAGTTTTACTGAACACAAGTTGGAGATTAGTCACTATGTTTGCACCATTTGCACAATGTGAGATGACCCCCAATTTAGGCACATAGCACCATCTCATGGTCTTACTCAGAAATTCATCAAAGAGAATACAGAGGAGAGGTTCAAAATGCATGGCTATAGATGTAATGTTAAAGAGAAAATGTAAAATGGTCTGTCCTGCTACTGTAAGGTACAGGGCAGTTGAATAGCAGCATAATGTCAGAACTGGCTTTACCTTTATTGCAAAGAATTCCAGTTTGATCTAATGTGAAAGAGTAAAATCAACTAAAGGCTGGATCTGTCCAAAAGTAAAACATCCCATCTCAAACATTTTCAAGAGTATTCTCAGCAGCTACATAATTCCCAGGGCTAACGTACAAGTAAAATTCATACACACATCTAGAAAGCTCTGTGAGCCTCCTGAGGCACCCTGAGTCATTTGTTAATTCAGTGGCATCGGGGGCGCCATCACTCACAGTACATCCACTCCTTTTTCATCAGAACTGTAGTCCAGCTAAGCAGGATTTCACATATCGATTAGAACACTGGACCTAGGCAACATTTTCAGATGAGCCTATCAATATTTATCTTACTGTTATGTATTCCACTACCATCCTAAATTCTCTGAAGCACTATCAAAGCTGACTGTGCCAGACGCTGGTGTGAGAGCAGCTCCGGCCCCAGCGACATACAGTAAAGACACAGGCTATACAACTAGATGAATTAATAACTGATCTTACTGCTGCTTGAAGTCAGGCATGGCAGCAAAGTCATTTAACTACAGTAGGTTTAAACCTTCCCAGAGCTGTGGATACGGCAGACTGTGGAATGACATAACCTGTGTCTCATAGACTGAGAATAGAGGCCCAAGATATGATATTGTCCTCTGATGAAAGCAGGCTTGAATTTGTAATACTGTAATAATGTATGGGGTGGTGGTGCAGAAAATTGAATAGATGTAGGTTAATAAGTACACAGCAATACACGGACTGTGGCAAATAAATATTCATAAAATTAAAGAACAAAACAGCCAAAACCTAATTATAAAAGTAGCTGCAGTTACTTTTCGTAGCTGAGTGTGTGTATGTAAATGTTCAGTGAATCCTCACAAGAAAAATGGCTGTATACTTCGAATCATTACAACCCATATTTATTGGCGCTAATAGTAAATATATTAGGAGCAAAAGAAGAAGTCAGGTGACACAGTATTAAGAAAGACAAAACCTACATATGGTTGGAATGGATGGATGGGTCAAACGCACCCAGACTTTCACCCAGGAGACCACAGTTCATGTCCCATGCAAAACCAAAAACCATACTAACGTTAGCCACAACAACACTCCAGTACAATGAAGGTCTGATAAAGGTCTGGTATATATGTCAGTGTTACTCTCCAATGATCGAACATGTCACTTCGGGGGTCGTCGGCAGGCGTCCTCTTTAGTCGTCCGGGCATGAAGAAGTGTTGTGTAATCCATATCTACATTCATTCCTCAAGGCTCAGTCACCTCCATCTCTCACTGCTTAGGTTTGATTATGATGACTACCATATGCCAGGCTGTCTGTTGTGTGTGCAGTCCAAACAGAGAGCCATCAATCCACCAGGTTGGATATGATACCTGTCGACACTGAACACAGCAGACTTTCCATACAGTGTGATCTATGATTCATTTACCCACTACCATTAACGCGGAAGTATTATTAGCATTCTTTATGCAGATGATTCCTCAAGATATCGTCACACCACTTGGGCACACTGATGTATAAGCTTCATCTGTACATAATCTTAAACATATGGCAGTGTATATAGCAACAGAGTGTAATACACTGATTAGCTATGATGCAACGCAGCAGGCACATTAAAGCCGTGGATCAACACAAATGGACTGTGGCTCTCTCTCTCTCAAATCCACACCACATTTTGCAGAAGTACGTGTGTGCGAGTAAAACACCATTACTGCCATCCTAATGAGAGCCCTGAGTGAGTTTCCCCCTGTGGTGGTCCCAGCAGGGCCTTATCTGGGCCTATGCCGTTGGACGCGCTAGATGGGAGAGATAACCTCCATCTGTCTTCATGACTGTCTGGTCTTTATTGCTTTAGGAGAACTGCTGCTTTCACAAACTCTTCCTTTGCTCGGCCAGGAAAACCAATATTTGTCTCTGTGTTCAGACCGGCGTGATTTGTAACAGGGTGGCTTTACATTTCTGGTTCTTGCGAGTTAAACAAGGTAAATGTGCTAATCATCATGAACGGCAGGATTCAAGAAAACATGCATCATGAGTTTTTCTCAGCTCATCACAAAGCACCAGATTTTACACTGGTCTGCAAACATAATATCATTTAAAAATAATATTACCTTATATAACTTTTATTAGTGCACTTTAGCACTTGTAATGTAAGTATTAACAAGACTAAGAGTCTACAACCATGAAGGCATCTCAGGTTGATGGAAATGATATTAGTTCTGCGGGTATTTGGTCATACACCATATTGGACAAATCAAACATTTTGACCTGATAATGAAATTGTTCCAAGCTATTTCTGTAAAAATCAAAAATGTTAACCTTATGTTGGTGCTAAAGGAAAGGTCAGAGGACCAAAGTCCTTAGAAACCATTGCTTGGCAACCTTAAAGCTGTGTACCAAATTTTGTGCCAAATCATGTAGTAGCTGTTGAGATATTCAGTCAGGATATGCCAGTCAGAGCCACACATGCCAACCTTATCATGGCTCTGGAGCTGAAGTCAGAGGAGTTGATCAGGTCTAATGGAGTTCATTTAAGCCTACATACAGACTGAAATTGGTATTCCTGAACAGCAAGTTTGGCTTCTGTTTAGAAATACAGCACAATATACAGCAATTGTCCTTTATTGGTTTACTGTTCATCTCTTTTGGGTTTTTTTGAGTTAATCAGGCATCATTTTGGTGACAACCCATGTGAGAGATGCTCTGATGTCACCCTTCAAAGTAAAACAAAGTATTATTGACGAGAGCCCAGAAAGAAATCAACAGAATCTGTAGTCAAGGAGAAAGATTTTGGTATTAAAATCTTTTAGATTCCATTCGTCTGCCGAGTTGATGCGTTGTGATGGCACACAGATTGAATGCCTCATGAGTCCCTGGTCCGCTTCACTAGCCCATGTCCCAGTACTGCTTCCTCCCTGGTGCTCCATGTTGTGAGAAGGTGATGTAAATCTATTGCAAAAACCTGTTCGCTGCAGCTGAAGACTCACCCTCTCAGTCGTGCGGACTAAAGATAAGCTGACTTTGAGTGCACGATAGGTGAATGTTAAGCAGTATGGGTGAATCTTATTATGGGTCTGAAGAGGAAAGAAGTGGGTTTAAGAGGTTTTTCAAAGCTGCAGTTCCCTATGCCCTTGCAGAGTCATTCACCTGCAGCAAAACTATTGGCATCATACTATACAAAAGTGTGAAAGTCACAGAGTATAGAGAATCAGTCAGTTTTACTGAACACAAGTTGGAGATTAGTCACTATGTTTGCACCATTTGCACAATGTGAGATGACCCCCAATTTAGGCACATAGCACCATCTCATGGTCTTACTCAGAAATTCATCAAAGAGAATACAGAGGAGAGGTTCAAAATGCATGGCTATAGATGTAATGTTAAAGAGAAAATGTAAAATGGTCTGTCCTGCTACTGTAAGGTACAGGGCAGTTGAATAGCAGCATAATGTCAGAACTGGCTTTACCTTTATTGCAAAGAATTCCAGTTTGATCTAATGTGAAAGAGTAAAATCAACTAAAGGCTGGATCTGTCCAAAAGTAAAACATCCCATCTCAAACATTTTCAAGAGTATTCTCAGCAGCTACATAATTCCCAGGGCTAACGTACAAGTAAAATTCATACACACATCTAGAAAGCTCTGTGAGCCTCCTGAGGCACCCTGAGTCATTTGTTAATTCAGTGGCATCGGGGGCGCCATCACTCACAGTACATCCACTCCTTTTTCATCAGAACTGTAGTCCAGCTAAGCAGGATTTCACATATCGATTAGAACACTGGACCTAGGCAACATTTTCAGATGAGCCTATCAATATTTATCTTACTGTTATGTATTCCACTACCATCCTAAATTCTCTGAAGCACTATCAAAGCTGACTGTGCCAGACGCTGGTGTGAGAGCAGCTCCGGCCCCAGCGACATACAGTAAAGACACAGGCTATACAACTAGATGAATTAATAACTGATCTTACTGCTGCTTGAAGTCAGGCATGGCAGCAAAGTCATTTAACTACAGTAGGTTTAAACCTTCCCAGAGCTGTGGATACGGCAGACTGTGGAATGACATAACCTGTGTCTCATAGACTGAGAATAGAGGCCCAAGATATGATATTGTCCTCTGATGAAAGCAGGCTTGAATTTGTAATACTGTAATAATGTATGGGGTGGTGGTGCAGAAAATTGAATAGATGTAGGTTAATAAGTACACAGCAATACACGGACTGTGGCAAATAAATATTCATAAAATTAAAGAACAAAACAGCCAAAACCTAATTATAAAAGTAGCTGCAGTTACTTTTCGTAGCTGAGTGTGTGTATGTAAATGTTCAGTGAATCCTCACAAGAAAAATGGCTGTATACTTCGAATCATTACAACCCATATTTATTGGCGCTAATAGTAAATATATTAGGAGCAAAAGAAGAAGTCAGGTGACACAGTATTAAGAAAGACAAAACCTACATATGGTTGGAATGGATGGATGGGTCAAACGCACCCAGACTTTCACCCAGGAGACCACAGTTCATGTCCCATGCAAAACCAAAAACCATACTAACGTTAGCCACAACAACACTCCAGTACAATGAAGGTCTGATAAAGGTCTGGTATATATGTCAGTGTTACTCTCCAATGATCGAACATGTCACTTCGGGGGTCGTCGGCAGGCGTCCTCTTTAGTCGTCCGGGCATGAAGAAGTGTTGTGTAATCCATATCTACATTCATTCCTCAAGGCTCAGTCACCTCCATCTCTCACTGCTTAGGTTTGATTATGATGACTACCATATGCCAGGCTGTCTGTTGTGTGTGCAGTCCAAACAGAGAGCCATCAATCCACCAGGTTGGATATGATACCTGTCGACACTGAACACAGCAGACTTTCCATACAGTGTGATCTATGATTCATTTACCCACTACCATTAACGCGGAAGTATTATTAGCATTCTTTATGCAGATGATTCCTCAAGATATCGTCACACCACTTGGGCACACTGATGTATAAGCTTCATCTGTACATAATCTTAAACATATGGCAGTGTATATAGCAACAGAGTGTAATACACTGATTAGCTATGATGCAACGCAGCAGGCACATTAAAGCCGTGGATCAACACAAATGGACTGTGGCTCTCTCTCTCTCAAATCCACACCACATTTTGCAGAAGTACGTGTGTGCGAGTAAAACACCATTACTGCCATCCTAATGAGAGCCCTGAGTGAGTTTCCCCCTGTGGTGGTCCCAGCAGGGCCTTATCTGGGCCTATGCCGTTGGACGCGCTAGATGGGAGAGATAACCTCCATCTGTCTTCATGACTGTCTGGTCTTTATTGCTTTAGGAGAACTGCTGCTTTCACAAACTCTTCCTTTGCTCGGCCAGGAAAACCAATATTTGTCTCTGTGTTCAGACCGGCGTGATTTGTAACAGGGTGGCTTTACATTTCTGGTTCTTGCGAGTTAAACAAGGTAAATGTGCTAATCATCATGAACGGCAGGATTCAAGAAAACATGCATCATGAGTTTTTCTCAGCTCATCACAAAGCACCAGATTTTACACTGGTCTGCAAACATAATATCATTTAAAAATAATATTACCTTATATAACTTTTATTAGTGCACTTTAGCACTTGTAATGTAAGTATTAACAAGACTAAGAGTCTACAACCATGAAGGCATCTCAGGTTGATGGAAATGATATTAGTTCTGCGGGTATTTGGTCATACACCATATTGGACAAATCAAACATTTTGACCTGATGATGAAATTGTTCCAAGCTATTTCTGTAAAAACCAAAAATGTTAACCTTATGTTGGTGCTAAAGGAAAGGTCAGAGGACCAAAGTCCTTAGAAACCATTGCTTGGCAACCTTAAAGCTGTGTACCAAATTTTGTGCCAAATCATGTAGTAGCTGTTGAGATATTCAGTCAGGATATGCCAGTCAGAGCCACACATGCCAACCTTATCATGGCTCTGGAGCTGAAGTCAGAGGAGTTGATCAGGTCTAATGGAGTTCATTTAAGCCTACATACAGACTGAAATTGGTATTCCTGAACAGCAAGTTTGGCTTCTGTTTAGAAATACAGCACAATATACAGCAATTGTCCTTTATTGGTTTACTGTTCATCTCTTTTGGGTTTTTTTGAGTTAATCAGGCATCATTTTGGTGACAACCCATGTGAGAGATGCTCTGATGTCACCCTTCAAAGTAAAACAAAGTATTATTGACGAGAGCCCAGAAAGAAATCAACAGAATCTGTAGTCAAGGAGAAAGATTTTGGTATTAAAATCTTTTAGATTCCATTCGTCTGCACCCTAGGATAAACAAAATCTTAACAGTTTACTTTTTCCTTTTATTCTGCACATAGAGGTTACACAAATCACTTCCTGTCCATTTATTTTGACCTCTTGGTCATCTTGATTCAGTCTGAGCCTTTTACATAAAGGACTGAGAATTAAAACTGCTGGTTTACATTGCACATTCCCCATTACATCTTTTATCTTTGTTGTAAGTGACCATGATGTTACTGAAAGCTTTTGTATTATTCGTCTTTTGACTATAAAACATTGCTCAGCGGTTGAAAAATAAGATATACATATTGAAAACTGTAAATACCAATTTAGAGTTAAGAAGGCAATTGTCAAGATAAATAAACAAGGACAAAAGTCACATTAGAAACCCCATGAAAAGGGAACAGCTCAGCAGCTGCAGCAGAGAAAAAGGTGCTGATGTGTCTGCGGCTGCAGAAGGGCAGAGAGGTGACCGAACGATCAATGGGAAAAGATGCTTGTGGGACTGGCTGAGCAGACTGAGTAAAGTACAAAACATGTAATTTAGTTTATCATGCAACTGCAGATTTTTAGTTCAACATGTTAATTTTAGATTTTTAGTTTATCAAGCTATCTGCAGAGCTTATTGGTAGTTCCAACATTGACTGAGAGTTACGCAACATCCTTCCACCCACACAGCTTTCAAAGTGATCAGGATCATCCTCCCTTTCCCTATACTCCCAAGTATTAGTCTTGTTCAAGCTATCCAGAACGTCTGACTGACAATCACTGACATCTTACACTGCATTTCTGCATCATTTTATCATTCATGGTAACAAGTTAAATTTATCGGAGAATTGGCTTCATATTGCCTCTAATGCTTTGTTATAAATGGCTTTATGAGTTTGATGTTTATAATTAGCCATATCACAGGGTTTGATTCAAATAATGCAGTAGCCACTTACTATATTATTATTCCAAAAAATATTTTGGTAAGAATTTTAAAGGAATAGCTCAAGGTTGGCAAATGTACTTACTTTCTTTCTTGCAGAGGGTTAGATATCCGTACCAAGCTATCTGTCCACTGAGCATGACGTTAAATCCATAGCCTATCATAAAGACACAGTATGTAACAGCCAGCCTCCTCTATCCAAAGCACAAAAAAGAGAAAGAAAACACTTGCTGTGCCATGATCTTGTTTGTTTAAGCTGTACAAGAACAGCAATGCCAAGTTGTGATTTTTTTTGCAAAGTTAAGTGTGTGTAAATATTTCTTGGACGGGTGTAGGAACTATTTCTCTAATATCTAATTTGACCCTTTAAATGTCTGCTTCTCTCTCACCTTTGTAACATTATTCTCATTTAAGAACCTTTTAATTTAATCTGCCTTTCCAAGTCAAAGTCGGTAATATAATATTTGGTGTTCAGATGCAATTGCAGAACAGAAACACTATTTTCTCCGGTCCACAGAATGATTCTACTTTGGGTCATTTAACCAGAGATCCTTTAAACATTTTCCATGATCAGATGAGCATGTCCAAACCTTTAAGACAGTGCCTCAAACAACATCAAAAACACAAAACAGGACTTGCGCACTTGCACGCACAAATACTACAGAATTGATGGGTTTGATTATTAAACTAAGGCTTGCCATGACATTTTTATGAACACCATTGGGCCATTTTAATCCCACAGTCTTCTCTGTCTCTCTCCTTGCTCAGCTCTTCAATTTCTCTTACAGACACTAAACTCTAACCCTGAGCAGTGATTCATCCCAATGAGCTGTGGAATGAGGTTGACGCTGGTCATCTTCTATCTTTCGCCCGGTTGGAGGTCTGACTCTGGCTATAAGAGGTGAAATCGGTTAGACAGGATGTCACTGCAGAGGCACTGGCTTGTAACCTCCGACAATGGCTAGCTCTAGAGTTGAAACGATTGGTCAGTTATTCAGGAAAAAAAATAGCATATGCACACACGATCACAAATACTCTGACATCCTTGACAACCCACTCTGCCTGCAAACTTGATAAAGGATTTACACAAGATATGACAAAGAAGCAAAAAATACCTATTTCTGTACAACTAGGTCAAAAAGAGAAAACAGAAGGGGACAGGTCACCCCAAGAATAGAGATTCCCCCTGACAAAGAGAAGTAACTGATGACACATCAAAAAAATGTGAGAAATTCTTTGAAAAACACTACTAAAAACCTGACTCAGTCATAACTTCAAAGAGAGCAAAAGCTGATGTCTCACTTTCTGTGTCCTTGAAAGGAGGACATTGGCAGAGTATAGGCCATGCATGTTTCTTATTGCTGTACTATCACCATCAGACAAAGTAATGTTGATAAACAGTGTGAGGGATGATTTCCATGCTGTTTTTCTGATTATTATTTTGAAGGATGAGCAGTGAAGGAAAGGCCTTGTATTGCCGGTCCCCCCAGGCATAAACACATTCAATTACATTCAGCAAATGGTGTTTGGCTAGACACAAGAGTTGTAAGAGCATGTGGTTCGGTTGCCTGACGGAGACAGGTGCCTTGATGCACAAACCCAAAGAAAACCGTATGGTAAAGGGACCAAGGAGGCAAAAGAGGCGATGGAGAGTGGCCAGTACATACGGCAGAGTAGAAATATGGTTAGAGCATTCTGAAAGGTCAATGACAGATAGAAGTCAAATGAGAGAAAGGTTTTTTTTCAGAACTCCAAGGTATGTTGAGTATATGTTTTAATAGTATTACGCCCCGGTGAGAAACACTGCAGCACATTTGCCCTGAGGATAGCTCATCTATCTGTCCATCTGTCCATCTGTCCATCTCTTCCCCACAGGACTGAGTCTGATTACAATAGCAAACTGAAGCAGTGATACCAAACCCATATACAAAATGGATATGTCCCCAGCAAACCCCATGGAGTGTTTCCATGTAAGTTTCAGTTCTCATCAAACAGTATAAAGCATTTTGAGTCTTGTATTTGCAAGTGATTTTTTATGTTTTTAAAAACGACTGTTGTTTCTTTTAGTATGTTATATATACAGTATGTTATATAACAGTACAGTTTTCTAGATCTGAAACAATTAGTTTATTAATTTATTGGTTAATTTAAAAAAAACAGCCAACTGTTTAGATAATCAATTACTTCTGAGTATTTTTTTCAAATCAGACATTTGCTTGTTCCAGCTTCACCAAAGTGAACTTTTGCTATTTTTTTCTCTGTGAAAAATGTGTTGCTCATTATACAACAGAGAACGAGTCATGACATAGCAGGCTGGGGGGGTATTTGACTTCCTGTATTCTATTTGTTGTGGCTGTGATCCTGGCTAATCAAATAACGGCTAGCTTCTCCAGACAGCCAGTCGTTGGCCCCCGGCTCCCCTCCACAGATAATGTCACTTCCTCTGAAAACAAACTGATTTTGTTACCAGACATGGTCACTGTTATCTGTCAAAGTGATAGCACAAAAAACGAAATTTGACCTGTGGTAAATAAATACTAAAAGGAAAACAGTGGGTGACATGTAGAGAAAATGTTTCATTCAGTATGAAGTGAGTGTACCTGAACATCTGACAGTGCAAACAGTAAGACGAATGTGTGTATTAAAATTCTTTCTTTTTTTCTTATTTCACTTATTTTTATACGCAGATGGCAGCAGGCCCATTTGAATGTGTGTGTGTGTGTGTGCGTGCATGTATCAGCAAAGAGGAGCAAACTATGATAAATGTGAGGAGACAAGACAAATAAAAAGTGGTGTGCATAAAAGAGGGAAAGACATACGACGGCTTGCCTGCAGCACGTTCAGACACACAGGTGGAGCTCAGTTAGACTCTCCTTGTCAGGTGTTGGACAGCTCCAGGCTGCCAAATGGCTTCCATTTATTCAGTATGGCCACTGTGCTAATAATGAGGGCTGAAATGAATGGTGCCACTTTGGTCTAATTGCTACAGAGGGAGAAACACGTTCAGAACACTGGGCCCAACAACTAGATGGGCTACAGGGGAGCTAGTAGGGAAAAAATAGAGTGGGTATGAGAAAAATGAAGTTCTGGTTTGGGATGCTTATTTATCATGAGATTTCACATTAGCAACCTCAGGTGATGAAGTAAAGAAATATATATGATTCTATTGGATCGCTTTGATAGCATGCGTGCATATACAGAGTTTCAACACAACCTCTGACTCTTGAAACCATTATTTCTCACTATCACCTTCAAGCACACACTCACAGATGCACACATACACACAAGCACAGACACTGGCTGACTTTGTTTGGACAATTGAGCTGGTCAACTACTCTATAGATTTCAGATGAGCTTTTACAATCATCCTTCTCTGTCACCTTGCAACCCCAATTATATTGGGGTATTTCATGAAGACAGTTGGTTTTACCAAACAGGTGGTATAGGCTGCAGCTTGTCCCTCAGTTTCCTTGAGGGAAAAAAAAACTTTAAACCTTTAACTCTCTCTTTCAATCCCAGTGATACACAGTAATGTAAAAAAAAATTAACTGAGACATGACCAAAGCCAAATAAGACCATTATATAAAGCAAACTGACAAACTATTCCCATGCATATGTTGCATTTCAGGCCACCCTGTTTATACAATGTTGGCTGGACTACAAATTAACAGAATTAAGAACAAGACACTGTTACTGTGCAAATATTTTAGTAAATTAAAAGAGAAATTTTTAATCATAGAAACACAAAAAATGCCAAAATAACTGTCAACATCCTATTATAAACAACAAGCACCAAGGATTTAAAGACATGGGCTGGCTTTGCACTGCAGCTGATTTAGCTTGTTGACTTGTTGCACCGCAAAGCAAGAAGCATCTTACAGATTTAAGGACTATATTCATCTACAATCCACTGTGAGTAAAATGTGAGGGAATAAACTGGGGAAAAATGCAACCAGCACCCTGACATTTATAAAAAAAAAAAAAAAAAAAAGGTAGGCTGTGCCGTGGATGTAACATTAATGCTACACTCAGTCAGCTATCTTTCACTGCTAAAGTAATGTTCCAGGATAAATGTCGACAGATAACTATCTAAATCTTCCTCTAATTGTTTGCTAAAGAAATATCACTAAGCTATTTGATGTTCTGCCTCCTCCACTCAAGCCCAAAGAACTAAAACTAAATCAAAATCATGTCACAAAATTAGCACTGTTCAGCATGAGAGCCAAATGGATCATTTATGTCCGCTACAGACGTATGGGCTGTGAACAAACTGTCTGCTGATGAGTAAAGTGCATGTATGTGTGTGTTGATGAAGTAAGGAGAGGAGGAGGGAGCAGGAAATTAGAAAGAATTAAAGGGAATTTAAAGGTTTGTCAACACAGCGATAAAAACAGGACCACCTCCCATCCCTTTCACTTCCTGCCACCGTAATTCAGCCTTTAATGAGCAGCTCAGAACGGAGTGACTCAGCGTTTAATCAAAGCTTACTCCCAGCTTGCTCATTATGTCAGGGACAAGCTGAGACAGACAGTCCACAGAGACCGGCTGTCCTTCAGTCTGACACTTGTAGTTCAACGACAGGAGTGTCAACAGAGAGATGAAGCACACTGTCACAAATACATTCACAGGCAGGTAAATGTGCCACACACACACACACACACACAATGAGAATACAACACTCTTGGATGATACTGAAATAAGATTCGCAGTCATCAATACACAAGGTGAAAAGAGTTGTGTGAGCATTTCTGTGGAAGCCCAGTATTAATATTAAATGATGTTTGGCCCTGCCGTGAATATTAGGCTATGCTGTCATAAATCTACTGAGTCCTCTGACTGATGGTACCTTGCTCTCACCCTGACAGTACCTTAAACTGGCCTTTAATCGTACCCTCACAGCAGCAGAGAGCCGAAACCCGGCTGTTTATTAAGGCCTTACATCTACATTGTATCTGCTTAGGTTAAACTACAATGAGTGGCCCAGCTGGCTTGCTGGGAAGTTTAATCTAAACGCTGTTGCCTGCTCAGTATTCACCATCACAATTTACCAACTCGTCTTACAAATAGGCAGGCCTACAAGGCAGGGTTCCGTTATCTGGTAATTATGTTTTTAATTTCTGGAAAAATCTGTTAAACTCCTACATATTCAAATCTCTCTGGTCTTAATGTCTTGTGCGAATAATTTCCTTGTGTTCACACCAGACATGAAGCTATTAAACACTTTTTCTTTCAATGCAAAGCATATTCACACAAGAGTGTTGTGTGGGGAGGACCGAAAGGAGCACAGAGGAAGACCAGCTACTCAGCTCCCAACACCTAAGAAGCTTGAGGAGACAGTTGTGGGCATAGATATTACTTCTGGAGGAAATAAAAAAAAAAGATTCCTGCCATTTACCAGCAGGAGGAGAGCTCATGGTTTAGCATTTTAAACCTTTGGGTTTGTCTTCATCCTTGTTGACTGCTGACTGGAGGGGAAATGTACTTTACTTCATGAAGGTACAGGGTGGAAGGAAGGCAGTCAAAGACACAAAAGTCACAAATTTGCTTTGCTTCCTGTGTGGGCACAAAGGTTAATATGAATTATATTGAAGGTGGAGTGACTCTGCGGAAGTTTAGTTTATTATTCAGCCACCTTTCCATTGTGTCCATACCAGTGAAACTGCCCTGGACATGTTGACTGACACCAAAGGAAACTCTGCCACAGGGTCATCAGGTGAGCACCCTCTCGATAACTGATGATTCACTGAGTTGGGCCCACAACAACATCAAAACAGCTAAACAGTGTGTTCCAGCGTTGCACAACAAGGCAGCTACGAATTAACACAAACAGCAAGCCAAGCTCACTTGCATGTTGGCAGATTTAACTTTTAGCACATCTGAGCATCACACACACATTTCACTATCACTTGCCTTCTTATACATGTGCAAACATGCACTCAAATAAATGATGGCCAAACACTGACACTTAACTTAAATTCAAAATGTCTACAAGCACTGTATCATGAATATTCACATGCCCCATTTCAGAGATCGCTGACTCTCCGTCCAATCCATTATGCTCCTGTGACATAGTCGTTTACAATCAATTCCGTTACCGCAACAGGCCGGTTGCACAGAGACAGAGGCCTGGAGGAAGAGTCCATGTTTCAGAGCTACCCACTCTTGTAACAGTTCAGTGGGTACGCCTTGGCGGCGCTGGAGGGAGTGCAGAGGAGGAGGGAGCAGGGTAGGTGGTGTCGAAGGCACACACTAACAGCAGAGAGCAGGGAAAGCTGAGGAGAACAGATAGTGCAGGACTCATTATCAACTATAGCAGTCGAGAGTTTAGCAGACATGAGAAGAGATCCTGAGGGTCTCCAGCACGCGCGCACACACACACACACACACATCCACTCTTTCCCCTGATGTTACTCAGATCTCACTCTCATCCTCTTGTGTTGTTTTTCACCATCATCATGAAGATTCACTAATCCTTTTTTGTCTCCTTTTTGCTCATGCACTCCATAAATCTTATTCATTCATTGTATGTTTCTAATACAGTCTCTCTCCATCTCTCTGGATGTATGAGGGCTATACAGAATTGGCATGAAGGCCTCTGAGGGGTATCAGAAGGAGAAAAGCTCTCCATGGTTCTTTTGGTTTGCTACAGATTGATATCAAGAGTGCCAGAGGACACATTGTGTCTGTGTGCACTGAAATGTGTCCATGTACAATGCAAGTGCGTATGCATTCACAAAAGCACGCTGAACACACTCCGAGGGAAAGCAACAGCTCGCCCGTTAATTACTCAAGTTAATAGAGCAGCTGCTGATTCACTCCCGTGTCAGTGAGATGCACAGCGGGACGGGGAGACTCAGGCAGGACGTGAAGATGGACGTGCTGTGACTGCGGTCGCAGGCTAACTAAGGTAAAGAAGAGAAGTCATTAGACTCATGTAGGTCAGGGACTTCATCTGTCTCTGGATGAGGACACAACAGAAACTTTTCAGACAGCGGATACCGGCTGTAATGCGGAGGCTCTAAAGATTAAGTTTCAAAACTTGGCTTACACAAAATGTTCTGAGGTTCTGAGGAGGACTTTACCACTCCCCAATATCGTGTTATGATTTTCATCTCTTAGAAACTTCTCTTGCTTTCCAACTAACATCTCCTCCATAGCCCCTGAGTCCTCCTGGCCAACTTGTTTCCATGGCAACATGTGCTCAGACAAACCCTTCCACTTTAAGTTGACACAAAGCACACAGCAGGAGTGGTGGGTTAGCTAATTAAAGACAATATTTTGATGAGTGTAAACCAACAGCTACTGTGCTAAAATCTGTGCTAACAAGCTACATTTTAATGATAGAAAACTTTGCCTGTTTGTATTGTACACTAAGGCAGTTGGCTCCTTGCATGTTTGCTGACATTTATGAAATATATTCAGAAAATGTATTACTCATTATTGAGCGTTATTATATCCAAATGTCAGTGTGACACTCGTATTCTGAGAAGTGATAGCCTTAGTTTTTCCTATCAACAAAATCATGAGTCAGTCTGATGATTCATTATCCTCTTTCTTTCTTTCTTTACATTCATTTCATTTTTTTTTAGAAATCTTACTCCTGACAGCAGACTGCTACTGTACGCATTTGACATGGACGTCAAATTTTGGAGGGTAATGCCATAATTTAAATATTTTCATGAACATTTTTTTTCTATAAATAGCACTTAAAGTTTTAGATTTAAAAGCAACTTAACATTTGAATAATAAATGTTACAATTTTGTATGAATCTGAACTCTGCTTTAGACTAAATAAATCCCCAGAAAAGAACTGCAGATACATATTAAGTATGTCCTGTGTACAGCATGCACATGTCACATGGACCAAATCCCTTTATGAAAACCACTTGAACTCTTGAGCAGTTGAGCCTTTTGGATGCTCCATCATTACAAAACAGTGCATGTAATGACAATATTTATGAATAACAGTATTAGTTCTAATAATTAAAAATGTAAGACAAACAATAACACTGGGTACACTTACCTGAGTACCATCCATGGGAACTGTAAATGGAGGCAGTGAGTTATGTGCGAACTTATTTATGTGTGTGTGTGTGTGTGTACATGTAGGTTGTGAGACATAAGACTAAAGACTTCCCAGAATGCACTAGTCAGCATGTCTCTTTTCAGCACCTTTGCATTCATAATATAACTATGGCATAAGCAATGTGAGACACTGAAACCTGCTCAAAACGGCTCCTGCTCATTTAGTGGATGTGAACATGTATCATCACATACAAATTTTCAAAATTCTCAGGTTACAAAAGTGGAAATTACTAGCTACGTTTTTCCAAAACGCTAGAGCTGGAGTGGCTCTGAGCAGGAAGAGATGATAATAGGATGCCAGATATTCAGAGTGGACATGAAAAATGGCAACAGAATTGTGAGATACTCACATGTTAATTACTGTCTTTAAATAGCAATAGAAAATTTGTGCTAAAGAAATGCTGAGTGCTCATCAACACAAAAAGATCCATTTATGGAGTACATAAGGAGCAGAAGGACACAAATAACAGTGAAGAGTGTGAGATTGCGATAAGCCTCATTCGCCCAGATCCTATGGACAATTTTCTAATCTGAGAAACAGACACTGGGAGTAGATGAGGAAGTGCTTCTGAGAAGGAGATGCATTTGGTAGGGGTGGGAAACTGCCCAGGAGAGGGCGCCCCTTGCTTGATGGAGTACAGTAGAACAGAGCAAATGCACGTGGACATACACACACACACACACATTGCGGGTGTTTTATTCATATTCAGGAGCAGGAGATACCAATCTTTTCATGGTCATTACTTTCAAAGTCTCTGCTAATCTTACTTGCTCTTCATCATTTTCCACATATTACGCTCTATACCTCTTCCCTCAAGCCCTACACTAAATTCTTTAACTTATGCGTCTCCTAAGGGAGAAGCAAGCCTGACTCAACAGTACTGTACTCACTCCAGAGCACATCCCTGTCAAAATGTTAATTTCTATCTCCTTAACAAATATATACATATATTTATGCAAATACAAGAGCAGAACATCATCCAATCAGCAGAGATGAGCAATTCATATTAAAACTGACAAAATGCAATCTTTGCATCTACTGAAACCACTGTGTTGCCATGGAGACAGGATGCCAAGGCAGACATTGTAAATACAGAAACTACTGGGGTCACTGAGGTTGCTCACAGCTGTACCACTGTGGCTTCCCTGAAGTTGCTCAGCAAAAGCTCTGATTTGTATTAAAGATAGAGCCGGTAGCTGAATGATGATCTATGAACTTTGGCAGAGGTAGTCTGACAAAATCAGAGGTTTGTTGATGCACCGCTGCTGAGTATTCAAGTGAGGTGCCATGTACTGTGTCTTCTTGACAGTGCAATCTATCAGAAAAGAGACATTCTCAGGGAGGAGCTATGCTTTTCAAAATGAAATGGAATTTATAAGAAAGTACAGTCAAGCTGTGTGTTGCTTAGTCAACATTCACTTGTACACAATGTAACCTACACACTAATGTACACACACACTCTCAAGTCCAGACCAGGGTCTGTTGAAACATCCTTGAAAAAGTGAAGCTTCACACATCCATATTTACAATGTTATTTAGTGTCCACTGTGTCAGAACACCTTGTTCTAAGACCAGCTGAGAGGTGCACCCATGGGTCCTCCATATTCATGCCAGCCACCTGAACTCCTACACAGCAACTTGTCCCAAAAACACCTTGTGCTGTTAGTAAATCTCATCACACAC